>NW_025784050.1:0-26599 GCF_021130785.1 Homalodisca vitripennis
ACAGACATATTTTTTTTGTGTGGTTACACTTAAGTACGAGTATGAGTACCAAAACTGTAGTGTTGTGCCTTCAACAGTTTTTAAAATAAAAATATTTTTCTACAGAACATGTAGTGACAAAAGAAAAAATCATTCTAAGGTTTTTTTTTTCATATTTAGATGTCTTAAAGAAAAATCTTTCAAATTTCAAGTCACTTGTTCTAGGATACCACTTACATGTATTCTTTAATGATTCCAATTTTAAATACTAATTTATTTTAGAAAATTGAATTATGTAGATTATTGTTGAAATTAAAAAATTTATCACCATACATATTCGGATGTAATATATGTAGAGATTTAAAGGTACATCGCCGACAATTGTAATAGTTTCTTCAACTTGATATCTACATTATTCATAAACAAAATATTAAGGCAACAATACATGTTGAAAGAATTAAAGAAAACACTAAAACCATTGTAAAATATGTTACTAATGATTTAAAATAAAAACAATATTGTAATAAACTGAATTAGATCCACTTGAAATTTAGTAAAACTAATCAATCTAAGAAAAAATTATACTTGAAGTTAATTAAGTAACTTAGTGCAAAGTTAACGTAATATAATTTTATTAGTCATCAATATGTAATGCTAATACATGTTATGCTTAACCAATGCGTTAAAAAATTGCATTACTGACAGCAAATAATGTTTTAAGGGTTTAACAATAAACTTATTGCGGTACCTTTTTGAGTTTCCCTGCGCACATACCCATTATTGAAAGGTGAACGTACACTTATGCAATGTAATTTTTAGGGCTTCACTAGAATGGTACGGCAAGTGCTACCACAGTGAGATATAACCTACTGATCACTGCCAACGAGAAGTGTAAGGCAACTACGGTTGAGATAGAAAATTGGTAAATTACCTCCTTCAAGAGCACCCTCAAACCAGACAGGTTTGGTAACAACCAGATACGTCTCAACAACCAACAACCAGATACGTCTGGAGCCAGTTATTATTGGTTGGTCTTAACTGGTTAATAGATTAGAAAAAAACACTCCTTGAAATTGTATCTCAATCTAATGAGATATCTTTTACAATAACACTCATGGATCCTGTTAAAAAATTTTTGTCAAAGTCAAAAATTTTGATACTCAATGGACAGTAATCCAAAGTAAAAAATTCTGATAAAAAGGTCAAATGTAAACTCCATGGATATAATATAAGGTATAAAAATGAAAACTATTACAAGTTATCAGAGATTGGAATCTCCTGAGTAAACCCCTCCTCACCCTAAACCCCCTCCTCCTCCTCATATATTGGCCTTTAATTATTACAGAGATAGCTTTGTAGGATGAAGATCACGGTTAGGCCAATAGTGTTTAATAAGAAATTTAAACAATTTGTGAATATTATTAAACAGATAAAGGCATTTGCAATTGGGTTAAGAAATGATCAATACTTTCTTAATTCATAGTATTTTTGATATAAACAAATTAATCACGTAAATAGATTTCTGTTCTACTCTACTTTGGTTATATTGATGACAATAATTATTTCAACATTTCCTAACTTGAAAAATAGCAAATTCCCATACTCTTTATACCAAATATTTTCTGCCATATAAAACATTAATATAATCAAAATTGTTTATACAAACTCTTTACAGGTTCACACTTAAAACGATTATAAAATATTCAATACTTAAACTAATATTCGTTCTTCCTTGGACTTTTCTTTAAAGGATTATAATTCAAAACAGGGGCAGACAGATAGACAGACAGACAAAGATACAATTTTAAAGATCTGGGAATTTTTTCAAAAAATATTTGATTTTAATTTCTTCATGAGAACGATTCCAGATAGATGTTAAACACATTATTTCTTTACTATGCTTTCTGAGTGAATTAATAAAAAAAGTTGCACAATGTTTAGAATAACAATTGCGTTATACATTTAATATAGTTAGTATAATTGTATATCCTTGCAGTATTTCCATATCCAATTAGAGATGTTATTACAATTCTACAAAATAAACATGTGTATACACTCATATGTATATATATATATATTTATTTTTATTTATACATATGTAATTTTGTATTCACCATACCAAAAGCTTTGAGGATTGCTATAAACTCAAAGCTATAAGCAAAATTAAACCTTGTGAAAATAGCTCTCGAAATGATTTGAATCTAAGGAATTATGAATTGGCACACCGACTTATATTAAAATCGAAACAACCATTTGAACTTTACAATCGCTAAATTATTGTTTTCAACTTGAATCCTTAGAATCTGATCTACAAATTTAATATTATGTTATATTATTTTAAAACTAATCAATTTTGTTTCAATGCCAAAATTGTTATTTACATTATTAGAAAGTTTGTTATCAAGTGTTTCTTCTTTTGTTTGTTAATTTTTATTCAGTGTACGTTTATACAGTGTACTTGAAAAAGTTTTAAGCAATAACAACAAAATATTGTACAACAAATAATTGTGGTTTTCTTTTATATATATTTATTTATTATATTAATATTATATAAGTGAGAGATCCAGGTTCGAGTCCTGGCGGAGCAAGTACTTTTGTGATTCAATGTTTAGTGAAATTATATATATATATATATATATATATATATATATATATATATATGTGTGTGTGTGTGTGTGTGTGTGTGTGTGTGTGTGTGTGTGTGTGTGTGTGTGTGTGTGTGTGTGTGTTATATATTTTTGTGTTTTATCTATTACTATTCACAAAACTGATACTGATTGGGTGGAACGTTTTAATCACGTTCATTCAATTCAATTCTCCACGTATCGCCGACACTGAGTAATGAATGAAGCCGTACGACAAAGCAAACAACAGGCGTGGGGAAGGAGGGAGAGTGAATGATCTAAACTTGCCCTTTGCTCAGCTGTTGAAGTGGGTCACAGATCAATACCGAATACAGTACCGCCGTTGTAGTAGGGCCTACATCCCGCAACATCTTATAGGTTGGCCTACGCCTTCTCCCTCACATCCCTTACACTGCCGACTCTCTCACTGTAGCTGTCATAACCAACAGTATAATCTAGTATATCCTGTGTGTTTCTGGGACAAACTTGCTGTCAAGAGTTGATCACAATTTTCCTCACTTATTCAAGAAATTTAACCACAGATTTCGGAATTATAAAGTTTGTTTTTTAGTATTAACACGATCAAGTGTTCAGTGAAATTCTAAGAAAGCTAAGCTGATAGTATGAAGGATTCATCAAGTCCAAATTAGCAATACAAAATTTTTTTTATATAAACAAGGCTAGTTTGGGAAATTAAAGCTCAACTATTTTAAGAGGGAAAAGAGAATCAAAACTCACAACCAGTAAACATACTAAATTGACATTAAGTTCGCATATATTTATTTAGAGTCTACACTTCTTTGGCAATCAAATTTCCTTATGTGTGATACAAAAACTAATACAATTGTTTTGTATTTTACTACTTGCCATTAGTCAAAACGAAAATCTTTTGGAATAAGTTTGACTAATGGCACATGAGTAAATGATGACCAAAGAAGTGTGGATTTATAAATATATGTGAATTTTATTGTCAATTTAGTATTTTTACAGATTGTGAGTTTTGATTCTCAATTTACCTCTTTAAATAGTTGAGCTTTAATTTTCCCAGACCAGTCACTTGTTTGTATTAAAAAATGTTGTATTGCTAATTTAGACTTGATGAATCCTCTTAGAATTTCACTGAACACTTAATCGTGTTAATATTTAAAAACAAACTTTATATTCAGAAATCTGTGGTTAAATTTCTTGAATTTTTTATTCAACTAACAAGCACGATAATGTAAGATGTTCAGTAACTGACACAACGAGGTCTCTGAACCTCTGTGAACAAACCTTGTTCAAATCACAAAAGAGTTACCTCGTACAAACAACGAGGAAATCACCAGAAACAAATGGAATCGAAACACTTAACTCCACAATTAACCCATCCTTTCTGACCACAAATTGTCAAGGATTATTAAACGTGTGGTTTCACACCATTACATTTGAACGTGATTTCACTACTAACCACAACCATATATCTGAACAGTGCTATATGAAACCCTGCTAGTTTTGTTTATAATTTTTGATCTTCAACATTTTGTCAATAAATACTCACAAACCATTGCAAAATACTTGGTTGATGAATGATAATCCCACCCTACCAATACAGACTCACGCGGAGCTACCGGAGTGTGACTGTGTGAACGAGCACGCGGCAGACTGTTCTACTCCGATAGACACACACATGTACACGTACACGCATGTTACATCAAAGCCGGTGAAGCCACCCATTGTCCTACCCTTATTACATCACAACTTCCTCATTGTTTTTACTCTTCCAGTTTTCTGTATACTGTACTAAAATTATTAAAGACACGACAGGTTATTTTGTAAATTGTCTGTCCGTCCGTCTGTGCAATAACGCTTGATGGGAAGGTCCTATAGACATTAAGTTTGGTACATATGTTCATAATCCAAAGATGAACTCTACTAATTTTAGGTTCTAAAGGTCCAAAGGTAGCAAAAGTTAAAGTTCCAACATATTTACTTTGGTATTATGGGTAGCCATGGTGGCAATGACTAAAACGCAGAATAAACTAATTGACTAGCCTATACTATGAAAATTATACAACATTTTTAGTAGGTTAACTTATGTGATAAAATTATTTTGATGGATTGGTTGGTTTCCTAAAAAATAAATGTTGAGTCTTTTGATACAACGTTGTATTAATTATAATAGTTATACATTTTTTAGAAGGCGTCTTTGTATAAGCATACAGAGAAAGAAAACATCTTCAAATTTTGATTCATTATAGCATTCAGCATACCAAAATTGTGAATTGAAAAATGTGGTCTGGCTTAAAAATGTGTAAAATCCAAAATTGCCAGAACGATTCAGTACACCAATTTAATGTCAAACTCCGACACGAAATACTCCAAATACAGTATATGTACACTGGAAACAAGTGAAAGTGGAACTTAATTCTAAATTATGTAAATCGTGAACTTAAACCTAAATAATTCTTTTTTGCACTGAAACTAGTTTTTTGCAATGAGAGTTTTCTGCAAAGAAACTTTTTATTTCACACAGTCTTGAATTTGATTACTTAAAAATTACTAAAATTATCTGAAAACCTACTGCAGAGACTTAATCGTGAGAGTGACCTACTCTTCACCAATAGACAATAATATATAATCAATGGTATACAATTAACAAAATTCAGAGCCAAACTGAATGAGTGTTGACTATCTCAAACAAGATCATTATGTTGATAACAAAGTGGAATTATCCCACACTATGTGTGACAAAACAGGCTTTGCTGGGTTGCACACAAAAATTCAAGTCTTACCTACATGTGTTATGTTACATAAAATGTCATTACGATTGCACTCAGTTTGTTTACAAATTTATTTATTCTGAAATGTTCTCTTTGTCATCAATGTTCCCCATAACACCAATGTAAAAATGTTCGCTAATGCTCAGCCAAATCCTATGCAGTGACATGCACCATCATCGTACTTCATGTTGCCTACATGGACATGAAGCTTCATACAAAATTTCAAGTCTGTAGATCAGTTTGTTCCCAAGATACCATGCAGAAAGACAGACTGAAATTAAATTTGTCCAGCCCCTCAAGCTTTGCTAATGCTCAGTCAATAAGATTTTCTCACAACTAACCCTAACTCTGTTCTTTTCATGTCAAAAACTAATTGCTTTTCAAAACAAACTAATCCAAATAGCCCATTAAAATTTTAATAACTTAAACTAATCAAAGCTGCATGCTGAAATTGCAAACAAAATTACAGAACGGAGCTTAAAGCACAAATATTACTACTGTAATGAATTTCTAAAAACAGTTGGGCAGTATTTAAGCTTTGTACCACAGCTCAACAAAGGAATTCTGTATTAAAAACGAAGCTAATATTTTCTTTCCTAGTGCACAAATTAGTTATGTAAAAAAATCTGCCTCCAAGCGACAGGCGGCCAAAAGAAATATAAATAGGTCAGACAAGACTGAGAGGCTGGAACTGGTGGGTGTGCCTCGTCTTGCATTCCCTTGCACTCTAATCTTCAAATAGCACTCGTTTCCTACATCCAAAATATTCGTGAAAGCAAACAACCGCTGCTCCAGACTTACGGTTGTTTGCATAAAATTAGTGGCTGTTTAATAAATCCCAAAATCGATTATAGCAATTCGTAAAAAAAGGAATGATATTTTTGCATGCATAATTATGCATGTGTTGTGTGTGTAAAAGTAAAAAAAAAACACACATTCTATTTAATAGATGCTTGGTTGCCATTAACTGAGAAAACATTAGTCCAAAAACCATGTATATTAGTCAATGTGTTTCGGTGTAACTGCGGAGCAAACATTCAAACTGTGCTTTCTTCTTCAGGTAAGTTTTACAGGAAGGACATAAATCTAATAAACAAAACTAAACTTTTACTAAGGCTAGTTTCATTCTTTTTATTTGTGTTACTGGTAAAATTATGATAAATTTAAGATATAAAATCTAAATTATACCATGAAAATGCAATTTAAATTAGGATAAAATGTCTTTTGAATGAATTCAGATGAGAAAACATGTTTTGATTGCATTATAAATGGATAAACCATGCCCTCAATGGCATTTGTTGAAATAACAAAATCTGGGGCTACAATCAATATTTTATATGTGAGGAGAATATGATTTACGTATTGAGTGGACAAGCAGAGTGTGTACTAAATAAAGGAGCTAATTATAATGGTAGTCTCTGAAAATACTCTGTAGGACATGTAATTGAGCTCTTTGTCAATTAGCTTTAGAGTTTTATATCTTTATCTAAAGAGTCAAAGACTTCCTCAGTTTCTTGAAGCTATGATTTCTAACTTACTTACATTAAAACATAAAACCAATATTTAATACTTTTATTTTTTGGTGAGGCCTTTCAATATGAAGGGCCTATGATTTCTAGTCGCAGTTCACCTGGCACTGAATAAGTTCCGTTTCTAAGCCTCCCTCACATCATTATGCCTAACATCAATACATCAAAGAAAAGAACTACCTTAAGGTGCGGAATGCCTTTTTTCTTTCCTCCTCACTCCACTATATAAGCATTATATATATTATATATATAATATAATATATATATATATTATATATATAATATAATATATATATATATATATATATATTATCCGGAATTTCCAGCACTCACTAAATACATCTTCCAGTACCAATAATAAATTATTAGGTTTCAAAATATTATAACATAACCAAGTAACACCTCACCACACAAAACTTGATAACAAATTATCATAACCTCAAAAAAACACTACCATCACTGCTGACAACTTAAGATCACGTAATAAAAATGGGACAGGCCTGATTGGTTTGCTGGAGACATCATTGTTTGACTGGACAGACCCTTTGAAGAAAACACATAATAATTGAACCATCGATGTTTCATTTGCTTTATAGTAGGAAAATACTTGTTTTATTTTAAAAAATGATATTTCTGTTCAATTTTTCTTACAAAACTTCTGTTGGAATATTTGTTTTACAAGTGTTATACGAGAAGGAAGACAAATGCTGAATCCATTTCAGTAACAAACATTGCCAGTATAAACACAACAGTCTATATATATACACGAGTGAATTCATCACACATCTCAAGACACATTCAGCTCTTATTAAAGAGTTTAAACTCTTTAGCATTTCAATCCAAAATGGAAAGTTGATCGTTTTAAAGATTTTGAACTATTAGTTTTCTAGAAGTGGTAAATATTAGTTTCAATTAGTTAAATTTTTTCAAAAAACCAGTTTACTGGATTTAAAGGTTACAAATTACAATAAAAGGTAATTTACATGAATTCAAAGGTATACACAAGTTCTGACTTAAATCAGCATTGTACTCTTTTCAGTCTCTAACACTGTTTAAATTAATTTATGTAAGCTTTACCTTAAATGTTTCCTATTTTAAAACCAACATTTGTAATGAAATGTTTAAGCCATTCTGTTAAGTATCTAATGAGCTAACAATCACTGTAATTCTTAAAAATTTAAAAGGCATGTTTTCAGAAAGTATTGGTTCTATTACTAAAATTGATTTTTAATTAACACCAAATTAGTCCAGCTGGGTATGAAACATCATTTGTCTTGTACGGTCTTAGAGACCATGCTTAATTACTCTCAGTAAAACTTGTACAAATGATGTTTGTTCAGATAAAGCATGAACATTTTGTAACTATAAAGTACTTTATAACAGTTTGTCAAATTAGCCATAGTTAAAATATTATATACCAATTTTTAATCAGTTTAAGCACTCTAGAATAATGGTTTATTTTGTTTGATTAAAGTAAACATTTTTTAATGTGTTTAATATTAAAAACAATAAAATTGATAAAAATAATAAGCAAAACAGGAAAATTGTACAAAACGAAAACAAAACCTCACTCTAATGATTCATCAAAACACTAACACTATGTCATATGAAGAGGTTTTAGAAGGGTGAGTTAGGAAAAAGAACAATACACGTTGTAACCCTTAAAAAAAATTAGAGTGAAAGCTTTCTAGCAAACAGAATCAGAGACTGTACAGGATTAATGCAGGGTTAAACGTTTCAAAAATTGACAACAATTTAGAGTTACTTAACAAGTTACATTCGCATGTCAAGTTTCACAAAATTTTGACCATCAATTTCATTTTTAACTATGACCATGGGCATGTATACAAACAAACACAAATCACAAAATTGATAGTTTTAACAAAAATCTCAAATTCAACTTTCTACATTAACAGTACATTTAACAAGGCTTGAAAAGGAGACAGGTTAGAAACACATACTTTAGTAATCGAATTTAAACTGTATAAATTACTCTGTGAACAACCCATTGAATATCCTTTAACGATCCATTTCAACAACTGTTGAAGAGGGCATTCACAATGTAAACAAACACATAGGGACACTTCAATACCAGACTAAACAAACACCAGCTGTTTCTATCCCATGCTCTGTTCTAGACAGCTCAACATAGCAAATAACTGTTAATTTCCATAGAGTAATCAGCATAGTAATGCAATGTTTCTTTAAAAATAAAATATGTCAGCTTAGTTATTACATTTTACTAACTCAAATATATCAAAAGAGCATTTCACAATTAATTCAATAAATATTTACTTCTTTATTAAATTTTTATTGGTGAATTGAATGTAGGCTAGTTTAATCTTTGTGGTTCGGAACATAACGATTTAGGTATATAACAAACCTGGTTTATTTTTACTTGAGTCTCTTTGTTATCTTACAATTCAACATCAATGCAAAAGAATATTTATTTCCATCCCACAATACTAATACTGTTGTTTTTGAATAGCCTTAGTTAAGTTCGGCTTTGTCACTCAAAACTCGCCATCGCATTATTGTTGATGACCAATTGACCTCAGATAGTAAGAGGACTACACAGGACACCCTCACTCATTCTACTCATCACTGACTTCATATCCGTTCATAACTTGTGGCATTGGACACCTTCAACAAATAATTTATTTAATTCAAGTTAGGAATATCATCAATAACACAATTACAGAGACTAGTGGAACTCCACACTACTCTTAATAAAACCGTATTTCAAAAATATATAACAACTGGAAGAGTGTGGTAGTTGATTATGGGAGAGCAGGTGGCTGAATGGACATCAGATTATGAGTTTGAGTTGTGGATAGGGTAGGTTCAAATCCTGTGACATAGGCACTTTTTATCAGAATTGTCAACCTCGACTCTTACCCTATTCTGTTTAATAAGCTCCTGATATAGTCCAGTATTCTGCATCAACAGCCAAAATCTAAAAGTTCGTGAACCTCTTATATTAAAAAAAGTAAAAAATTAGAATATAAATTTCCTAGTTTCATACAATCAAAACAGCGACAAAAATTCTTTTTAATTTCTGAACGTTCATATCATAAACAAAACCAGTCTTAGCAACTTATCTTGAAGGCTCTTAATTATATTATACCAAATAAATCTCATGTTATCACAAACAAAATATTTGCGGAAAGTTGAAAACAACCAGTTTATGTTACATAACGGTATTGAAAAAGTTCCTTACAAATGAGGTCGTTACTTTCAGAAAAAATTTAAGACATGGAATGGGTATCACTAGGATATAATAAAACTATTTCACCTTATAAAATGCACTAATAGTTCGTGTTTATGCACTAAAAATTCACTTAAAGTCTGATTTCAATAAAAAAAAATAGGTTATAAACATGTTGAAATGATGGATTATTGACTTTTTAATGTATACCATGAAGGGCTTTCTTTAAACGATTTGCTTCTGTTTGTGCCAATTCTTATAAGTATTGTAAGATTAAATTTCATTGCAATTTTTCAAACTTACATCATATTATACTAAAACCGTTTACGTTATTAGTTACTCAAAACTTCTCAATCGTCCAGTAGCACTGTGTATCGGGACCAGGCCAGCCGTGTGTATATTGGCACCTGACAGATTGGACAACAGCGAAGCAGTTTTTCCGGCCATTACGTCCACCAGTTGGCAGAGAGCCGCACGAGTAATGCGCTAAGCGATATTTATATCATACTCCATCCGTCTCCACATAACCACTTCTCACCGAGTGTGACAACCATCATTTGTTAAGCTTCCACCTCACCTCACGTGTCTTTGTTATTAGTTATCTCGGGAAGAAGAAACACACTTTTTCATATTTTCTATGATATAATAAAACAACATAACTCTTCCATTTGAACTACTTACTACCTTTAGAGAACCACCATCCTAAAGATCCTTTTTTAACTCAGATTATATTTATTTTTCAAAATTATTTTATGAATAACTAGCTGTTTCCCGCAGCTTCGCACGCTTTTCGTAAACTTTGCCTGTATATGAGCACTTCTGGTTCAAGTGAATTATATTTCCAATGCCGATGTAGAGTTTGTCTTGTTGCCCACGACGACCAAGGAAATTTGTCAAATGTGTATGTTTACAGCCATTGTACACGTACATGTACTTTATTATAAATTGGTCCAAACCTCAAGCTTCAAGTTCAACCAGAAATTTATTTTAAAGACAAATATACATAATAATTTAGCGCCTTCAAATAGTGTTTGGCTATTTAATATACGTAACTGTCTTGTAATTGCAGTTTATAATGTGAAGGCGCTTTGAAAACTTTTATCTATTGCAGCGCCTCCTGGTGGCGAGTTACATCAATGGGCATAGCATATAAACCTTTCTACATGGAAAAATACACGTACATACAAATTTTCATAATGATCGGACAAATAGTTTACGATTCCATAAAGGACAAACATTCATTTTTATATACATAGATAAACATATAACTGGCACTAACGTTCTCCCGTGTTTGGTTTCACCCAAATTACAAAATCTTCCTAAACAATTATTTTACAACCAAATAAATCATGTTTTTCTCCAATAACCAATATCTTTCTTGCTAGCCTCAAAGATTTGTTAAAAATACACTAGAGTCTATACCTCACCAGTTTTAATTAGTCGTATTAATTTCCAGTATTGTTATATTTACTATGCTATTCATTACACTTATCTTACATCTTATTATATATATATAAAGCTGCTGTATATATAATAATCGCTATTTCATCTAAGAAGAATGTATATATGTATATATAACTGCTGGAATAAACGTTATTCATTCATTCAATTACCAACACTAACAACCCCTATCTCATTATGACTTATGTGGGAATTGGGAATAAACCAGCTTCACTGGCAAATCTACCTCACCAGTTTCTTAGTAGCATTAGAAACACACCGGCAACACCAGCAAACCCATTTTGCTAGTCTCATAATACAATCCTATCTTATTGGTCTTATATTAGGAATTGTAAATATAAGCCTACCAGTTTCATACAGGCGTTGAGAACACACTGGCATTTCTAGCCATATTCCTATCTTAAAAATGCAACTCTATCCGTCTAGCTTTCAAAATGATACTATCTCATTTAGCCTCATGACGAACTTGGGAATAAACTAGATTCACCTCTAACACTACTCAGGAGTTTCAAAAATGGTGTTGATAATATACTGTTATCACTAGCAAATCTCATTTCACCTCATGACTGGAGAAGAGAATTTCCTTCCTCAGCTTATAGTGACTATGGAAATTCTCAGAAATTACAGGCAATCCATACATTTGGGCATATAACCTGTTTGGCCAGCAACCCAAAACCCGTTTAGGGTCATGTTGGATTTGACAAACTTCACTGCAAACCCTATCTCACCAAATTCAATTCAGCATTGAGAATACTCCTAATTTGCTAACATTATCTTGCCAGCCTCAAGGTAGTAGAATTGGGAATATAATGTCTTACTAGCAATATTCTGGCTCCCTATTCCCAGGCATCAGCACCCTTCCACTTGCTGGAATTTAGAACAGACAGGCTTTGTCAGCAACTCCTTGCCACATAATGTATGTCAGATTATATGTTTTTTGGAAAGCAATAATTTGGTATAATTTACATGGATACCATATATCTGAAGAATATTGGAGCTCTTACATTAACCCTTCAAGCTGGTTTGACATGTATAAAACGTCATCCCAAAAGTGTAGTCAGCTGCGGTTTGACGTGTATTTAACGTCATGACGACATTCCGTCATGTGGTGAAACCTGTCGTTATTTTGGTAAACTATATCGGACTCGGGCTATATGGAATACGTTTGTCTATGAGTTGGTCGATCTTTTTGCAGCTGTTTGCAGTCGAAAATGAGTGCGACAGAGACAGCTGTATTGTTTACAAAACTGAGCATCTGACCTTGACATTGTGCGTACTCAGTTCGTTCGCAGGCCGGTGCAACTTGTTGCTATGCAATGCAAACTGTGATTGTTGTCTTGTGTTTTTAAGCCATCATTATAGTAATAATTGCATTTTAGTTAAACATATAAATTTATTCTTTTGTATTTCTACTTTGATCATTTTTTTAGAAGTTTTGTTTGTAATGTTTACCAGATTACATAATGGACAAGAAATAGTGAAAATCGAATAAAATTCTTATAACTGTTGACAAAATGTTCAATGTATTAAAGGAATTTAAAAAATTGAAAATTATAATTGAAACAATTAAATAGCAGTGGGGAAGTATTTATAAATCAAACTATGCCAAATTTCACCCAAAATTGTATCAATTTTGTATTATCAAATTGTATAGTTTGAAAATATACACATGTTACATTTACATGCCAAATTTCATAAAAATTGGACCATCCAAACAGAATCTATCAGATAGACGAAATAGTAACACATTATAGACAGGAATGCTCATAAGATAATTCTTTTTCAACATAACATAAGACTAAACGGAATATTTTCAACAAAATTTATTGTATGTACTACTACAATACGTTTACATAAGTATATGGAATAAATTAAAAGCACAACTAGAAAATGTTTATTATTGAATATAGTTAATTAATAATGAAAAATTCACCAACACCTTACCACCAAATATTTAAGTTTAATCGCGCTTTTGCAGCCAAACCAATCGAGATAGAGTAAAAAGTCACTAGACCTTTTTTTAAGCTCACAAACATGTTTGTATTGACAGAATGAGTCATTGTTTTTAAGGAAACAAAATGACCATAGTATACATACATTAAATGTTTTACAAAACATACATTGTTAATTTTATACATGTAATTAACGAAAATTTAATTTACTTTTCTGATATGAAAAGTCAATTTTGAAAGTGGACCAATTTTAATTGAAACTTGTACAATATGAATGTCTGGAATAAAGTTTTAAGATTCTTAAACATACCTCATGTAAACAATAGACCAAATACACATTGTAAAGTATTTAACCAAAACTTATTGCAAAAAAAACTATTGGAAAAATTCTGGTCGGATTTCATTATTAGAAGGTAAGTCAATGAATAACATATACAGTGTTTTTACCATTAACTAACTAAACCAAACGTACAAATGGAACTAAATTCATCTTATAAACTCAGAGTCAAAAATATAACATTTAAAAAAAGACAATATAAATATGTAAAACATAATTTTACTTCACTTTGTGATTCTGAAATGCTCCATCAAAATTACAGCGTACAGTGTTTGCTTGGGAAAAACCAACTAAATAAATTCAAACCTCACCCATAAAAGTCGTAGAATTCATAAAACAGTTTGGCGGATGATGTAAACACAACCGAGTCACAACTTCCAACAGAGAGGAACCTTAGGCCTTGACTGCTGAATGAAGAGCAGAGGAAGGTGGGGAGGGGGAGGGGGGAGCATGAGGTCATAATAGTTATCAGCCAATTAATGAGTGGTTCATACACTTCATGAGAAGAGACAACCAACTCACCTCTGACCCAGTCTAACATCACAAAACACTAAAAAATTATAAAAATATTCATAAATTTAAACAGATTTTCTGTAAAACTGTTTGTTTAGTCACAAAGCTTTATGGTAAGAATGTGTTTAGAAAAATCTGTACACAATATATTCATGAACCAAGTTTTCAAAACAAGATCTATTTGAATAAATTAGTAACATTTTTTTGATGATAGGTAATTATGTTTATTAACTCTTTCCCTGTTCATAACAAAAAATTCGTTCCCAAAAGGGTTTAGGTTTTTGACATGTGTGGTACCCAAAACTGTTCGCCTAAAAATTGGCAATTTTGCAGTGTTTTACCCACAAATTTTTAACTTTTTAAAATAAAAATAAACTTATAGAGTTGACTTTCAGTAAAAACAAGAATTTAAAAAGGTACACTTTTTTATGTTCATCTATATTTATAATTCATTTTAGTTTGCGGTTATAAAGCATATTTTATTTATTACACTGATAGTGAAATATCTAAAACGTAAATATACTTATACACTGATCCTGAAAATTTCAAATAATTTGGAGAAACAATAGTCTTTTAAGGCATCTGAACGCTGGCCACAGCCACCCAAATTACCATGATATTTTTCCCTCAATACTGTATGGAAATGTAAAGGAAATTTCAAAACATTGTTATTGTGAAAGAAATTTCATTCTTTAACACCATTTGTATATAGATATGCTCTTTAATAAAAGAAAACTTACACAACACAAAAATTATTATGCAACAATTAAATAACATTGCAAAACAATTTTCGGAAAAAAATGTACTAATAATATTTTTCTGAAATTAATGGTAACTAATTATTACGTATAGCCCTCACTGCTATAACAGACTTTGGACAACAGAAGGACCAAACTTTGTTAGAGTAAGAGGGTTAACAAAATTTTGGAGACAAACAGGGAACCTTATTAACCCTTAGCGAGCCACAAATAAATAACCAAAACTACTCCTAAGAGCCATAACACCTTAAAAATAAAAAAATTCCCACATACCAAAACCAAATTTTTTTTACAATTCTTATAACATAAGATGTAAAAAAACAACAAAATATTTTTTTTCACTCTTTATTGTTAATTTACAGCCAAAAAAATGGTTAAAAATCATAATTTCACTGAAAAGATTTAATTTTTGACATTCTATGTGTTCATATATAAAATTAACAATAGTTGAACACAATTATTGTTATATTTTACAAAAAACAAGCATATATTAATTTGTATTTAGAGAAAATATAAAGAATATAGTAAAAATTTATATATATACAAATTAAATAAAAGCAATGAACTAAAAAAAATTTCCCGTTGGCTCTGCGGGAGACTATGAACATCCGGCCGCCCGCTATTTTGTTCGATCGAACAAGAGCCGTGACATTCAAAATAGACACGAACGGTTGTCTCTTGTTTAACAGTTTTTACTAAGTTTGTTACCCAGAAATGCTTTTAAATAATATTAAAATAAAAAATTGATTTTGCGTCAGTGGGACGTCGTTGGCTTTTAGCGCTAGTTTAGGCATGACGTCTAGTAACGTCATTGGCTCGGTAAGGGTTAAGTTAACAAATTACATTTTCATAATTACGTTATTATTGTTTTAAAGAAAAATTAACTTTAAAAATTTCAAACTCTAGATACAGCTCATTGATATTAAAACATGCTTCATTAATATTAATTAATTAGGTCTCAGTCAAGTAAACTAATTACCTCAGTCAAGTAATCTATTTACCTCAGTCAGACAGTCTTCCACCTGCCATCACTGTGGTCTACACAAACTTCCGCGTATTATCATAATTTATGTTTGTACGTGTATATGAATTATTTAACTTTACTGAAGCAGCTATTCCATCAGCACTGCAACGCTTGGTTCGACAATGAAGGTATAAAAAAACCTTTGAAACACATGTCACCACCATACGTCATAATTAACAAAACAGAATTGTTGACAGTGGTAAGTAATCTAATTTTAACTATCCTAATAATTCTGATGCTACAAAACCTATTGCATAGTAGTGGTATTCTGTTATTCATTAATCACATATTGTTTGATGGTTAACAGTCAGCACAAAAAAAACATGTAAAATAATGTGTTAATTAAACTCTTCTACCTTTAAAGTTTAAAAATGTATATTTTGACTTATCACTGTAAGTTAAATAAAGTCTGTTATTTCTAAAAATCTTGTTTTTATTAGGTACACAGTAAGAAAAACTCTTCCAAAAATAGTGCTCCTAGATAATACCAAAGTACCTACTAAGGTAACACCAATGCATGGAAATAGAATGTTCCATAGCAAATTTAAAATAAAACATAGCTAATAAAACATATTTTACTAGCCAGCCATTTTTTATTGTAGGTTGTTATCTTTATCGTAATCCCTTAAAAAAAATGTTAAAATCAGAATCAGAATATCTTTATTGTCATTTGTCAATATTACAATTGCTGTAGACAACGTCAATATAACTAATATAATAAATAAAAATGTTATAAGGCTACTTAGTTTTATTTGAATGTCATTAAACTGATATAATATATTGAACTAATTCGTACAGTGTATTTGTCAATTTTAAAAAATGTAACTGTAGTATTAGTAAATACATAACAAAATAAATAGTTGAAACAATGAATTAAAATTACAACTAATCAACAACTCCATTCCAGGCCTAAGGAAGGTAACAATTCGTAGCAAAAAATTCTTCAAGGGAATAAAATGCCTTACTTATAACCCAGTTCGACAGTTTAGCTGCAAATGGTTTGAAGTTCTAAGCTTCTAAACGTTTGAGGTAATTTGTTAAAACATTTAATTTGTAAATATTTATGGCTAACTAATGTTTTCCTAAGTCTAGAGGAAGGTTGCAACAATATCCTGAGCTCCCCTAGTGTCATAATCATGAATTTCATCAAAGCAGATAAAGTCTTCAAAATTCTCCTTTACATATATTACATTTTGAAATATGAAAATGCCAGGAACAGTCATTATATTGTAGTCAATAAAGCATTGTTTACAATCATCTTGATAACCCAAATTGGGCTAAAATTCTTACTGCCTTTCTTTGCCACGCAAAAACTTGACTGGCACCCCTACTGTTACCCCAGAGCATTGAGGCATAAAGTAAGTGTGAGTGAAAGTCACTGAAATAAGAAGAGAGCAACATATTTCTACCAACACAGTTTTGTAATTTACGTAACAGAAAACAAGCCTTAGATAGTTTAGAAAATTACTGAGTTAGTTTGAGCTTCCCATGATAGTTTTTGATCTAATGTTACTTCAATTTCACTGGCTTAATACAGCTCTCTGCTATGTGCAACTTTTTTAATGTGAAACAAATTGTTTCAGTTTTATCCCCATTGACTTTTAAGATGGTTGACATCAAACCACGAGTTTGCAATTTCCATCACTCGGTCACTTTGTGCTTCTACTTCTTGGAAAACTTTGCCAGTAACTAAAAAAGAAGTGTCATCTGCATATAGAATAGTCTTACATGGAATATTGGTTGGCAGATCATTTTATATACATAATAAACAAGAGTGGGCCCAAAACTGACCCCTGTGGAACCCCAGCAAGGACCTCCTGAAATGAGGATTCTGAACCGGCCACTGAGACTTTGTGTAATCTGCCACAAAGATAAGTTTTTAAGGAAGTTGCAACGGTTTATCATCAATACCATAGTATTTCAGTTTATTCAGTAGAGTTTTCATGTGATATACTATCAAAGGGCCTTACTGAGATCCACAAGAGTCATATTAACATATTCACAGTTCTCAAAGCTATTTATGATATTAGTTACAACTTCATTTAGAGCTTTAGTTGTAGATCGACCAGGACGAAAGCCAAATTGGCTATTACTTAAAATGTTATGTAGATCAAAGAATTCTAACAGTTGGTTTCTTAACGCATGACTCCATTATTTTTGAAAACACAGATACAATACATATTGTTCTATAGTTGTCAATACATGATTTATTACCTTTCTTAAAAAGAGGTATACTCCTAGACTTTTTTTAAGCAATCTGGAAATTTAGAACAGTGAAATGAAAGATTGATCAAAAAATGTTAATGGCTTAACAATAGCATCAGCAATAAGTTTGATAAACTTTGTTACTAAAACCAAACACATCTTCACTGTTAGAGGGTTTTAATGATCTTATTACCTTGAGTACATCAAGCTCGCTGACATATTTCAAGTAAAAGTTTCGTGGAGGGCTGTTCAACATTACTTAGAAAGGAAAAATGACTAATATGTATTCTTATTAATTGCCTTAGCACTATCAACTACATTTTTCCCAATGCCAATATAATAGTTATTAAATTCTTCAGCTGTAATAGATGGTATTGGATTTTTCCCGTTTATAGTAATTACCAGCCTCAGACTTTTATTATTTTCCATGCGGCCTGAAACATTTATATTTCTTTGAATTTTTTTAATATGTTCTCATTATGCAAGATTTTTGCTTCTTTAATTTTAC
Organism: Homalodisca vitripennis; assembly: GCF_021130785.1. Taxonomy (NCBI): domain Eukaryota; kingdom Metazoa; phylum Arthropoda; class Insecta; order Hemiptera; family Cicadellidae; genus Homalodisca; species Homalodisca vitripennis. The sequence continues at coordinate 18,858 of NW_025784050.1, forward strand.
TCCTGTAAAACTTCTTTTTTTGGCAATGTAAACACTTCTTAAGTAATATATTGTTTTTGTAATGAGGAATTTTTAGCAAATCCTGTAACATAATTTACCGTGCTTCTCATTTTTTCTTAAGCCACTGTCAAACCAAGAAGTATTATTCTTACTTTGATTTCTCTGTTTAAACATTTTTAGTTTTTCTTGGACAACTGTTATTGTATACTATTGAAAATGAAAATTCAATATTGTTAAATGGTAATAAGAAAGTGGAACATTTTTTTACTTCATTATTTGTAACAAAAAAGTATTTACAAGATAAACTGAAAAGCAACTGGATACGAAATTAATCCTATATTTAAAATGAGACGTCTGCCATAACTCAATAAACCAGTGCATACTAGGGGAAGAATGAAGAAGAAACCTCTAAAAGTCCTAAAAAAAGGTTTGTAAATATACGTATAACAGCTATCTAACTTGCTTGAAGTACAGCAGTTAAATGTTTAACTTTTGAATTAGGCCTATCTAATTCATTTAAATTTATTCCATATCCCCCACCCATCTGTATGGTGAGCTCTTTAATCAGATTCATCTCCCTCCCCAAAAATAAGTCCTATTTATGCCACTGCTATATAACCTACAGTAAAATTGTGAATATTTTGTAACAGTGTTCCTATTGGACACACCTTTGAGGCGTTTTAATACAACTGGCTCTTGATGTTTTTGAATAAATCACTTCAGTAGTCAACCAGGTTTAAAAAGTGCATTTATTGTGCTGTAATCATGTCACACTTATTCGAAAAGACTAATTCTTACTAGACATGCTAGTTTGCAAAAGTGTAAAGAAACAAGCCTCACCTGCAACCTGCTATGACTGAAACCAGACGTTAGCTCTCAATTGAAGGGCACCATTAAGATAACCTGAAACATAAAAAATACGTAAGTTTTTTAACTTCATGAATTGCCCATAAATTCTATGTTACGAGAATTGAGATTGCTGACCAGCTTTAGAATAAAAAAAGAAACAATCAAGAAATACATGTCAGGCTCGGTTTTTAATGTTTGCAAGCTATATTAATTGATTTATGTTTACTTGGTTTTACTCAAGTGGTCTTATATAGAAATGAACCTTCAAGCAAAATTTGAAATCTATACGTCAGTTTGTTCAGGCAGACCACAAAAAATGGTTTATTTTTTCCCGCCCCGTGTCGTTTGTCGAGTGATAGGCTAAACTAAAACTCAAGCTATTATTGGCAAAATAAATTAGAAGTTTGGATCACATCATTTTGAAACTCTCAACACTCATGATTCTAATGTAGAAGTATTAGTAGATGAGGGTGAATTTCATCATCACAGAACTTTTTAGCACTCTTAATTACCTAGTAAAATTATGAGTAAAGTAGAACTTTAGATTTCCCTCATTAAAAAACCTTCCATGATTCAAGCTCATTTATTTTTCTTTAGATATAACATATACAATTATTGGCATACTTACTACACTATTAATTAATGCCTAAAAAAATATATACATATATGTAAGTTTGATTATACTTATTGTTTAGTCTCTTCAACAATAATATTAAAAATTACTATACATATAATAATAAATAATAACCAACTAATAATAATAATAATAATCAAAAATCACATAAATAAAGCTTAAAAACTAGGTAATAAAATTAGCATCAATAACAACTAAAAAGGCACCCTTAAATAAAATATAGCAAAACAAATAACATCCATCTAATAATTTAGATTTAGATATTAGAATTAATATTACATCATAATTTTAGTAAAAAGTAAAATATTTACTCGTTGCATGCAAAAACAAGTAAAGTATTAAAATCTTTTTCTTTTTTTTCTGGCTGAACTTTTTTTAAACAAAAAACTTAAAAATATTCATAACTATAAATTAACATTACATTTGTTATTTTAGCTTGTTAAAACTACTGAATAAACTATTTGTTCACCTAATCCTAAATATGGTAATTATACTTATATCTGAGCTTAAAAATTCACTCCCTGAGTAAAAGGCATGTTGGATGGTTCTCTATTGAAAGGGCAACTAGTTACTGTTTTTTTTTCATACCACCAAAATTCTGTCTTGCTGGAAATAATCATATAATCCAAAAGCTAAACCATTTTTTAGTTACTTGCATCTTTGCAGTGAATAATTAGGATAAAAGTGTAGCAACCCAAAGTATCTTGGGTTCCTTTGTTTACTATTCAATTTTCAAGAAGTGTTTCGATGGGTATCATTTTCTGTGTATCATTCACTGCATCGTTTTTTAGTTCGAATTGTCAGTATGACCTACTGACTGTACCCAATTATGCCCTCATCATTGTAGTCTTCAACTATGACTGTAAAAAGTGGACAAGGTTCTCTGTTGAAGGGACATTTATCACAATGCCAAGTAACAAGCATTCTCTTGTTGTTCCTACACAAAGAATGGGCAATAACAGTTCTTTATAACTTTCTATGTTGGCTCCATGAATAAATAAAAAAAAACCCCATTCTGACGGTGTATTGTGCATAGGGACACATAGCAAGCATGTAGGTACCTGGAAGCATCAGCAAAACTCAACCCATAGGACCCAACAAGGTAGAAAACCTTTTTAAACCTACTCTCAAGAAAGGTGTTTCCAGTTAAAACTTATTCCAGGAATGCAGAACATTTCTGTAATGATGAAATCTAAGTTGTTACTTTATTAATTAATATTTTACAAAAGAAACAAGAGTATTTAATGGTACTGAAAACACTGTTTGTATATATTTAAATAATTTTTAATGTAAGTAGAGCCCCGAATTCAAATTATAAGTTTATTTTGAGTCTCTGATTATTTTTCTCGTTAACAGGAAATCTAATCATTAAGTTTTTCCTTGGGGTGTATTTTAATATTGATATTTTAAAGTAAACCAACAAAGATCAATACGTCAATTAATCTTCTTAAAATCATTTCATTTATATCACGTGAAGAACTGTACCTATTAGAAACAAAAGTTTTGAGTGGATAATATTGCACAAAATATACACAAGCATTGTTTTTAACCCTTTTAGTGCCAGAGATAAAATCAAATCCATGTTGAAAAGTGCTGAGTTATTTATTTTTTGTGTGACTACATGAAAAGTACCAGACGGTTTTTGGATGAATTCGCAAGATTTTAGAAAAAATTTACATAACATTTATTCTTGATCATAAAAAGCTCCTTTTTACTTCTTTTTAAAGGTAAATTAATTACGTATCAGAAAACTATTTAACATTCATATTAGAGATGTAGCTTCGAAAAGTGTTTGATAAATATGTATATAATAATATGAGATGAATTCCCTGAATTCAAAATGTACATTTGTACGAAAATAAAAAAGTTTAATAAGGTTTATTAGTATATACATATATTTAACATTCTTTTTTTTAGTTCTCTTTTAAGCCTCAGCTCTTGGCTATGCTGGCTTGTTTTGGGTCACTGTGGCTGTTATTCCTATCATGATTGGACCTCCAAATTGTTATATAATTTTTTAAATTAAAAAAATCACTTAAAACAGCAACATTTCCACAAAAACAAAATAAAAATCAAGCCTGAGGTGAAAATCATACAAAAATTTTATTTTAAAATTTCAATACTTTCGCGATAAAGAGAAGATTTTAAAACAACCCAAAATCATGTGTAATAACCTAATATTGCACCATAAATAAAACTGTTATAAATAGATAATTGCTAGCGATTATTTGAACTAAAACACAAGGTATCAGAGAAAAAATTCACCTAAAAACTTATTTTTGATAATTAAAAGCTCCTTTTTAATACGTTTGAAAGGTACATAACTGTCCATCAGAAAATATCTAACAATAGGAGGTTTATATAATTTAAAAAAATTAAAAAATCACTTTAGACAATGACTTTTCTATGGAAACAAAATTAAAATCCAGTTTAGGGTAAAATAACTAATATAACAAAAAATTGATTCTTTTATTTTAATACTTTTATGATTAAAGAGCAATTAAAAACACCCTAAAATCGTGTGCAATAACCTAATATTGTACAATAAACACATTTATAAAAATTATTCACTAGTTCCGAGACTCGCGGCACTCAAGCGTGTTTTTTACAACCTTTCATAGTGAAGATCCCTGGCACTAAACTTATGTGTGGAGATATCGCAAACCTGGCCACAGTATAATCAATTTTAAGCTTTATGTACCCTCTGTTGCTTTTGAGGTCAAAGAAATTTCTTTTAAGAGAATATTTATAAAAGTATAAATTAATATGCTCGCTCAATATCAGTTGATCAGTTTTGATTGTCTCCTTCAAACAAAAAACGCTGACTTTGAAATATCAATCTATATACAGAGTTGATTCAAAACTAAACGGCAATCTCTCGGGAGCTTATTCTATAGCTAAAAACAAGTAAAAAAGAACCATATGCCCGGAAACGCTTCGTTAGCGAGTTACGCCTAGCGAAAGATTTTGCCCGGATTTCAGAACCCTTGGTGAAGTCAGGCCGTATAAAAATGGTAATGGTTACAAAGATACAAATACGATTGTTTTTTATGTTTTTATATCTGAACAAATTTATTAAAATTCGTCCCAGAGCTGTAAATGCAATACTTTCAGAGATATCTTACGTAAAAACACAAGAATTGGTGCAAAGAAAATAACACATTTTTGTGTTTAACGTAAGATTACTTCCATAAATGTTAATTAAAGGTCATTTTTTTCTTAAACAGATTTGTAAAACATTTAATTCTGAAAAGATTCATGTGAATTACTTAGGAAAAAAATTAATAATAGGTATTGAAGTTTAGCTTTATTTAAAATAAAACAGACGCACAAAAATGCATATTCTTATCTGCATAAAATATTAACTAATGTTTAGGTTGTGAGTAACAGCTGATCATTTATTCTAGACTGAACATTAACATAAAATGTATTTACCTTTATAAAACTGTAATAATCACCTATAATAGTTGCTCAAAGTGTCCTCCGTTTGTTAGCAATGCACGTTTTCGCACGACGAAATCCACTCTTTTCTAGCGCGTTTCATAACGTTTGGAGCATTCCTTGATAGTTTCTGCCGCCTCTGTAATGCGATTACGTAACTCCTCTATGGTGTTAATCCGTTTTGAATAAACAATTGACTTCATCCAACCCCATAAGAAAAAAGTCTGCTGGCGTGAGGTCAAGAGAACGTGGTGGCCATTTTACTGGTCCATTTCGACCAATCCATTGTCTACCGTATGTATCATTTAAATAGTTTTTCACATCATTATAAAAATGTGGAGGTGCTCCGTCGTGCATAAACCATGCATTTATTCTGTTTTGAACAGGAATATCTCCCAAGAGGGTAGGCAGGTTTGTTCTTACAAAATTTAAGTACGCTACTTCCATTAAGTCGATTAGGGAGGAAAAATGGACCAATCAAATTATCACCCAGAACACCAAGCCATACATTGACTGAAAATGTATGTTGAAAATGCCTCGTCGCAGTTTCATGTGGGTTGTCGTACGCCCAAGTATGGGTATTACGAAAATTTACAATTCCATTTCTATTAAAACAGGATTCATCAGTAACGAGAATACGCCGAAGAAAATACTGATGTCGTAAACAATTTCTTCTTAACCAGCGGCAGAACATCTTCCGTTTATTAAGATCTTGCGGTAATAAGTCTTGAACACGTGTTATATAGAATGGGTACAACTGTGCTTCATGAAGTGTCCGCCATATTTTTTTTTTTACGCTTGACTGGCAAATATTTAACTAACGTGATAATCGTCTGGTGCTTGTGGTTGGTGATAATTCTACAGCATTTATTAATTGCTTGTTCATTATTATAGTTCCTTGCGCTACGTTGACGACCAGTATCTATTCGCTTCGGTTTAAAGCTACCAGTTTTCTCTAAGTCGTCTCTCCACAGCTTCAAATGTTTTGCGATCAGGTGTTCTTCGATGTGGAAAAGTATCACGATTATTCCTGAACTGCAGCTAAACCATTCTTGTTAACTTTGCCGTAAATCAGTATCATGTCCGTATACTCTTCAAACGAATACATACCATTTACATTATCTGCCATTATTTACTAAGATAATTACATACACTTTTATAAAAATATTTAATAAAATATTTTAAAAATAAATATTTAATAAAATATTTTATACACTTGTATAAAATATTTCCAAATAATCACAGGATCTCACAAAATACAATCTTCACACGCCACAATACAAAAACCTCCATAAAGGTTATTCAAATATTACTTCATGAACTTAATTGTTGATCAGCTGATAATTGCCAACCTTTGCAAAGAAAATATGATGATAAAAAGTGTTGAATAAATGATCAGCTGTTACTCACAACCTAAACATTAGTTAATATTTTATGCAGATAAGAATATGCATTTATGCTGTTTTATTTTTAAATAAAGCTAAATTTCAATACCTATTATTAATTTTTTTCCTAAGTAATTCACATGAATCTTTTCAGAATTAAATGTTCTACAAATCTGTTTAAGAAAAAAATGACCTTTATTTAACATTTATGGACGTAATCTTACGTTAAACACAAAAATGTGTTATTTCTTGTTATCTCTTGTGTTTTACGTAAGATATCTCTGAAAGTATTGCATTTACAGCTCTGGGACGAATTTTAATAAATTTGTCAGATATAAAAACATAAAAAACAATCGTATTTGTATCTTTGTAACTACCTTTACCATTTTTATACGGCCTGACTTCACCAAGGGTTCTGAAATCCGGGCGAAATCTTTCGCTAGGCGTAACTCGCTAAACAAAGCGTTTCCGGGCATATGGTTATATGAACTTTTTTACTTGTTTTTAGCTATAGAATAAGCTCCCGAGAGATTGCCGTTTAGTTTTGAATCACCCTGTATATAAAAAATGAATGTTTGTGTGTGTTTGTCCTTTATGGAATCGTACACTATTTTGACCAATCATTATGAAAATTTGAATGTATTATGTACTTTTTGACGGAGAAGGTTTATATGCTATACTCATTTATAAAAACTCACCACGAGGTGGCGCTGCAAAATATAAAAGTTTTCAAAGCGCACTGCACATTACAAACTGCAATTACGAGACAGTTACGTATATTAATTTGCCAAAGACTATTTGAAGGCACTAAGTTAGAATATATGTTTGTCTTTATGATAAATATATGGTTGAACTTAAAGCTTGACTGTTAGGACCGCTTTATAATAAAATACATGTACGTGTATAATGACTATATAATAAGCATACACAGATTTTCTTGATCGTGACAACAAGGCAAACTCTACATCAGTGTTAGAAATATAATGCACTTGAACCAGAAGTGCAAATACATGGCCAAGGCTTACGTAAAGCGTGCGAAACCGCGGGAAACAGCTAGTACTTTATAAATAATCTTGTATAACATAATATATCTATTACTGCACAAGAATACAAAAGGTTGTTGGATTACAAAATAAGAGAAATACTAAATGTTTTGATGAATCCTCAAAGGAAATTAGAATCATTGTGTTAATATTCTTAGTGATATGCATAAAAATACTTTATTTCACCCTGGAGGCCTCTATCAGAAGGAAAAAAATATAGCACCCACATCCTGTATTGTTTATGTTCCTAATGCTTATGAAACATTCTATATGTCATACACCCTATACTCACTTATGAGACACCTACATTCAACCAATTGTTGCTATAGCATTAGTCATTTAAAAAAATTTAAAAAAATAATTTTTTTTTACACAAAAAACCCCCCCCCT
>NW_025784051.1:0-25342 GCF_021130785.1 Homalodisca vitripennis
AACGTTCACAAGAACAAATGTAAGAAAAAAAGATGAAAAAAAGGGCAAATCCATTTGACTGAAACCTTATTTTGTTTTTTTCCGCAAAAATTTTCCCTTTTAAAAACCCTTTTTAACTTTTTTTCCCAAATTGACAAAAAAAAATTCCCCCAAAAGGGGCACTACAGTTCTCTCTTAGTTTTGTTTAAAATTTTTTTTTAAAGGGGTCCCAATAACATTTTTCCTACCTTCCAAATAAATTTTTACAAAAAATTTACAAAAAAATTTTCAAAAATTACAAATTAGTAAAGCAGGCAGTAAAAATAAATGGATTAAATTTATACTTAAATCAAAAGGAAATTAAAAAATTGAAAATTTGTAATTTATAACAAGGGAAAAAATTTTTTTTTACCCCAACTTTTTAACAGCGGGATAACAGAAATAACAGTTTTATAACCCCCGTGTCATAATATTTGGGCTTGTACTTTCCCAAATTTTTCTTTTAAGTAATAAAAACAACGAAAAAAAAATCATTTAAAAAAATGGGCTTGTATATTTTTTTCAATTGTCAATCTTTTTTAAAATGGTTATTTACGATTGAAAAAGGAAAAAAAAAACCCCTTTTTTGGGGATTGTTTGACATTCCCATAATTTAAAGCGGATGAAATAAAAAAGATAACCCTCCCGGTAGTTTTCTTAAATAAAATAGAAAACTAAAAGGGGAGAATACAAACAATTTTTAGGGGGTAAAAAAAAGGGACGTACTAAAAAAATTGCTTCTCCAAAAATAAAATTTCCTTTTTGAAAGACTTATCTCCCCTTCTTTCAACAGAAAAAAATACTTCCAAAAGAGAATTCGGGACAAATAAAGGTGCCAAGACAAAGTCAACTAAAAAGGGGGTTTTATTCGAGTAAAAAGGGGAAGCCACTCATATGAAGCGGGGGAAATTTTTAAAAAAAACTTTTGTGGGGGGTTTAAAAAAAAAAAGAAAATTTTTAAAAAAATAAAGTTAAAAACTAAAAAAAAACTTTTTTTAAAAAAATAAAAAAGGAAATAAAAAAAAATAAAAACTTTTAAATGATTTTTAAAATTAAAAATTTTTAATATATTCTTCATTTCCCAAAAAAAATGTAAAAATTCTTACACTTTTCTTTTTTTTAAATTTTAAAAATTTTAAAAAACCCCACACTCTAATCTGTTTCTGGAAAATTTTTCATTTTAAAATTTATCTTCAAAATTCAATTTTTTATTGTTTATAATTTTTTTTTTTTTTTTAACTTTACTTTAAAATTTTTCTTCATTTTTTGAGTTTTTAAAATAAAAAAAGTTTTCTTTTAAATTTTTTAAAAATAAATCAAAAATTTCTTCAGTGTTAGAGATTTTTAAAAATCAAAAAATTCGAAACACTTTTAACAACCCCAAAATCTTTTAGTAATTTTACATAAATTTTACTTACATGGTTTTCATTTCCCCCAAAACAAGTTTTTTTTTGGGCACAAAAAAAAAAGGGAAAATTTTTTCCAAAAAATTTCCCTTTTAAAATTTTTACAATATTCCTTTCCCCAAAATTTTTCCCAAAATAACTAAAAAGGGATATTGACGGGAAACCCCAGTTAAAAGGGGTTCAATTCCCCCCAGGTTCGAGACAATTATTAAAAGTTTTACTCAACTTTTTTAATCAATTTTTTTAAAAAATTTTTTCCCTTTTTAAAACTGAGATGGAGGAAAGGCAAGTCTACCTCCCCCCACCCTCAATTTTTATAAAAACATTTCCCATCTGCGAGGGGCCCCTCCCCGATAGCACTTTTTTTTTGTATACCCGTCCCTTCATTCATTGGGCCAACCCTTCCCCGGGTAACCCTTTAAACCCCGAATTTTTATCTAATAAAAATCGTACAAACTTACACCCAGCTTTTCCCAATAAATAAAAAAAAATTTCAAAAATTTAATTGGCATATGCGCACTTAAGAAAATATTTATAAAATTTAAAAAAATTTTTAGGTAAAAAAGAAAAAAAACTTTTACATATAAAAAAATAACCCGTCGGGTTAAAGTCCCTTATACTACTACTAGGTTTTTTTTAAAAAAGGGTTTTAAGAAGTAGGGGTTGCACTAATTTTTTAAATTCTTAGGTTAAATTTTGGTTCGCAAAATCTCAGCCTGTAATAAAAAATTTAAATTTTGTTGGAAATAATAAAGAATATTTTTTATTTTACCTGTTAAATAAATCAATAATTTTTAAAATAATTAAAACTTTTTACAATTTTTTTTGGGGGTTGTTTTTGGGCGCGCATTTTTAAAAAGAAGTCCAAGGGGGTACATCAGGAATTTGAAATGGTTTTTGGGATAAGGTACACAATGAATTTATTTTTTATATCACTTTTTTAAATAAAATTTCAATAACTTATACACTTTTACATTTTAAAAAAACATTTGTATTTCTTTTTTGGGCTTCTTCGAGGGGAAAAAATTTCGGTGAAACCAACCCCGTTTCGAACGAGGTTTTTCTTTTATGAAATTGAACGCGGGGAAAAATTTAAAAACTTTCCCAAATTAAGGCCTTCATAACATCAATAACTTAAATAATTTTTAAATCCAAATTTTTTTCCCCCCTTTTATTATTTTTTATATTTTTTTAAAAAAAGGTATAAATTAAAAAAAATTATGTAACAGTTTTTTCTCATTGGAAAAGAACCCTTTTTTGGGGACATGTAAAATTTTTAAAGCATGCAAATCTTTCACTGTTTTAAAAATACAATTGGGATCATCAGGTCACTGTTTAAAAATTAAGCCCTGTTTAGCAACATTTAAAAACAAATTTTTGCGGGGGTTAAACAGTGGGCATTTGACATGGTTGGGAATAAAATTTTTTCGGGTATTTGGGGGGGGGGAAAAACCAAAAATTTTCAAACACCACTTCTTTTTTGTTACCCCCAAACTTTAGGAGGTTTGAAAAAAAACTGTTTTTTAACAAGGAATATAAATTTTACCTAAAGTTTTTTAAAAATTTTTTCAACAAAAATAAAAAATTTGGGAAAGTTTTGATATCTTTTTTTTACCAATTTTTAAAAAGGGGTCTAAAGATTTATATTTTTTATTTTACAAAAAAGTGGGTTTTTCTAATAAATTAAAACTTCTTTCAAGCCTTCCGCTTTTAAAAAGTTATACTACTAGCTTTCAGTCGCCCAACCCATAAAAGGCTTTTTGTTGTTTTAAAATTTTTTTAAAAAAACGAAATTAAAAAAATTAACTACATCACATAAATATTTTCCCCCTTTTTAAATTTTTAAAAAAATTTTAAAACCCCAAAACATTCATGGGGAAAAAGATTAGGAAACCGAAAACTGACAATCATTAATTCATTTTGGGGGAAAAAATTTTAAATTTCTTCCAAAAAATTTTATTTCAAAAGTGCTTTCGCCGTCGTCAAAAACACAGCGACCATGTGGTCCGCTTTTTTAAATTTTTATTTTTTATAAATACATCAAGTTTTACTTTAAAAAACATTCTTTATACTATCATAATACAAATAATCATTCATTATTTTAGATTTAAAAAAAACTATTGAAAAAACCCTTTTTTATATTTTATTTGACATTATTTTATTTTTAAAGAAGAAAAAAATTATTTATAAGTACAAATCTCTCTAATATAAAATGACCCATTAATAATTGGGGGAGAGGGCACAAAAAGAACGCTTTGGATTTTTAAAAGGGCTATTTTTTGGGGTTAAAATTTTTAATCACACAAAAATTTTTAATTACACCAAAGAAATTTTCAAAATCAACCTAATTTGAGAGTGGGAAGTTAAAAATTTAAAACTTTTTAAAAATTTTAAAAAAAAATAACAGGGGAAAGATGGAAACCTCCTGCATAATACATATTAGAAGCCCTTTTCTTCAAAGTTTTTCCCCTAACTTTGTTCAAAGGTCCCGAACAGTGGAAAAATTTTTTCACTTTTTGCAGCCTTCAATTCTTCGATTTGGAGCAAAGTTTACGACGGTAAACTTTGAATTTCGGTTTTCCCCCCATAAAAAAAGTCGCACGGCGCCCAATTGGCGAACGGGGGGGGCCAAAATGGATTTCCCCGAAAGGGGAAAATCACGTGCCCAGGAAACTTCCCCTTAACGAAAACCCAAATTTTTGATTACTCGTGTGGGCTGGCCCATCATTTTTTAAAAAACCCTTTTTTTCCAAATTCCCCCCCCAAAAGCCTTAAATTTTTTGGGGCTGAAAAAAATAAGGTCCAACGATAAAAATTTTTTTAGAGCCCCCCCCCCACTCTGTAATTTGGGGGAAAAAGGCAGGGTTTTTGATTTTTTTTCCCGGGGTTTTTGAACGTCCGGGGGGCGCAATTCGCTTGTTTACCGAGCCATTCAAGGGAAAAAGAGCTTCGTCACTAAAATTAAACAACATTATTGTCAATTAGGGGCATTATTACATCAACTTTTTTCCCCCAAAAAAACTTTTTCCCGTTCTAAAGTTACGTTCAGGGGGCTGAGCAATTTTTTTAATTTTTAAAGGGTGGAATTGTAACTTACATGTCGGTTCAACACGTTAAAAATTTTCCCGACGCCCCGACAGGGCGACCAGTTTTTTTCCCCTTTTTTCAACACTAAACCTTTGCAAAAAACAAATTAAAACCCAACGAAGTTCGAGTTCAAAGGGTACGGAACCATTCCCGAATGAACGAAAACAAATTTTTTTTTAAAAATGAATAAGATTCTTTTTGGGTTTTAAATAGTGTTAAAAAGCGAACACCGATGCTGCACGTTCCCTCTACATTGCTTTTTAAAAAAAGGGCGACCGCCCCCCTCCATGCTACTACTTACTCAAACTCGCCCCTTTTTTTTGTTTCCCCCTTGTACACTTTTAAAAAAAATTTAGTTACTTTTTTTAAAAAAAAAACATTTTTAAAACGCGTAAAAAATTTTTTGGGGTTGCATTATTTAAAAAACTCATCAAAGGGACAAAAAAAAAATTTATTTACGATTAAAAACCAGGTGAATACGTTTCAATGAAAGTATCAAAAATTTTTTTTAACAATTTTTGGGTTTTTGTTCATCCACGACAAAGACGGGGAAAAATGTTGGAGTTCTCCAACCATCACTTGATCAAACCCCCCCACTCCCGAGAAACACGTATTTTTTACAAATGGGTTTTTTGTTTTAAAAATTTAAATCCCACCATGTGAAAGGGTCGACTTTTAATACTTAGGTATTAGGGGCACAATCAACAATTCCCGTCCCAAAAACAAAATCAAAATTTAAAAATTAAAATTTTTAAAAATTTAACAGCCTGTAAATTTTGGGGTGATAAAAGGGTTACTCGTCATTTAATTTTTCCCCAAAAACATTTTGTTTAACCAACATCACTCTAGTTGGACCCTTTTTATATAAACAAAAAAAAAATTTTTTTTATTTATTTTTTTTTAAAATTCCTATTTTAAAATATTTCAAGATTTTTTATTTTTTTAAAAAATGTAAACCAGAGTGAATTTTTTAAAGACGTTCAAATAACCCCCTTTGGTCACTAGCATAAACCCTTTTTTTCCCAGAGAAATGAATTTTCTGAATAAAATTTTTAAAAGCCTACTATAAAATACTCTTGAAGACCTGTCAAAAAGACACCTTTTTTCAATCATAAAATTTCATATCAATTTTTTTTGAGAACGAAATAATTTTCCGGGGGCCCAATCGTAACTCTTCATAAAACTTATTACAAAAAAATTTGTAACTTCCATTATGAAACTCACTTTTAAAAATTTCCCCAACCCAAAACCCAAGAAAGGGGGGCCCGGGGCCCAAAAAAAAATCTAAAACATCCCTTTTCCCCCAAAGGTTGGGGGGAACTGGTCGTAACCGCCCAAAAAGGGAAAAAATTAAAATTTTTAAAAACCCAAAAATTTTTATATCAATCTATACCATCGTAAAAAATTTTAAATTTTATAAAAAAACCCAAAAATTTTTTTTTTAAAAAATGAATATCAAATTGAAAAAAATTTAAAGGGGAAAAACTTAAAAATAATTTTAAAAAAATTTTTTCATTATTTTAAAAAAAATTTTGGGGTTTTCCCCCGTTTGTTAAATTTTTAAAAAAAAATTTTTAAAAAAACTTTAAAATAAAATTTTAGTTAAAAAAAATATTAAAAAAAAAAAAAAATTTTAAAGGGGAAACCCAAAAATTCATATTCATTCCTGGGGTATCAAACGGCAGGAAAAATTTTTGTGGGATTCAAAAGTAAAAAAATTTAGACGTAGTTTTTTTATGTAAAATTATAAAATTTTTTTTTTTTAATTTAAAAAAGAACAAATACACGAATTTTTTGGGGGTGTTTGGTTGAAGTTAAAAGTCAAAAACAAAAATAAGTGGGGGAAAGTTAAAAAAAATTTGGGGGGGGAAACCCCAATGAAAAAAATTTGGGCGCCATCTACCAACCAAGTGTGGAATTAATGATTGGCCCCAAAAACTACCGATGTTGGGGTTTTAAATTTTTTTGGGTTTTTTTCGAAGTCTTTTTACAAAAAACAGCCCGAAAACAAAATTTTTTAAAAAAAAAACGCTTTTTTTCCCCCCTTTTAAACATTTTTTTTAGAGCTTTTTTAAAAAAGCGATCGCAAATTCCCCTTTTTTTCCCCTTTTTTTTTTGGAGGGAAAAATTTAAATGCATGAAAAACTTAAGGGGAAAAAAAATACCTGTTATCTTCATTCCAAACTTTGGGGAAAAAAAAAATTAAAATTTTTGTTTGGGGCCCCCTAACAAAAAGGGGGTTTTTCCCCCTTTTTTTTTCGTACACCCTACAAAATTTTTTTTTTACATTTTCCTTTTTTTTAAAAAAGATTTCAAATTTTTCATAATTTTTGAGTTTTTCCAAAGATTAATTTTTGTCCCCCTTTTTTTTCGAGTTCAGACAACTATATTCTCATTCTTGTTTAAAATATTTTATGTATTTTTTCCCCCCATGTAAAACTAAAAAGGGATTTTTTGTCGAAAATTTTTTTTAAAAAACAAAAAAAGGGCAAATTTTTGGGAAAATAATACCCCAAAAAAGCATAAAAAACTAATCATATTTAAAAAAGGGGGGTTTTTTAAAAAATTTTTTGCGTTAAAAATTATCGTTTTTTTTTTAAAATGTAAAAAATATACTTATAAAATATTTAAACTGGATTCAAAAAATTGTCAATCTGTTTTTTTAACAAAAATTTTATCTTTTTTTTTAAAATTTTTTTTATATACCGGGCTGGCCCTTTCTAAAAAAATTTCTAAAAATTGAAAGGGGGAAAAAAGGGAACACCCCCCCACACAAAATTTTTAAAACTAATTTAAAATTTTTGTTTCATTTTGTTTAAGTGAACTCACTAAAAAAACCCCCAAAAATTTTTCCCGCCCAAATGCTGCAAAATTTTTTGTTTTAACGGTAGACAAAAAGTTAAAAAGGGACACAAATTTTTTTAGGGTCACAACTTTTTTTATTTCCCCCCAAAAAGGGGGGGGGAGAAAAAGGGCCCCCAAATTTAAATTTCCCTTTAAAAAATTTTTTGGGCCCCCCAAAAAAATTTTTTGGGAAACCCGTCGGTTTTAAAAAATTTAAAAATTTTTTTAAAAAATAATAATCGTTTTTAAAAAAAAAATTATTAAATAAATAAAAAAATCTTTTGGGGGGGGCCCCCGGCCCCCCTTTTTCCCCTCTCCCGCAAAAACCATTTGGGAGTAGAGGGAAAAAAAAGGGTTTTCATTCATTAATCACCACTTTACCACCATATTGCCCCTAGGGATTCGGGAAGTATGGGTTGTAGGGATCCTCAAAATTTTTTTTCTATTTTTCCCCCCCCTTTACCCCGTTTTTTCCTTAGTTTTTAATATATTTTAAAAAAATCAATATTTTCAATAAGAAAAGTACTCTATTTTTTTTTAGACGTTTCCCCCCCAAAAAATTTTTTTCGTATAACAAATTGCGGCTTTTTTAAAAGGGACCAAAAATTTTGGGGGGTTTTTTCCCCCCGGGACCAAATGTTAAGAAATTTGGCCCCCAAGGATGGGGGTTTTTTGGGAGATTTTTTTTTTAAAAAATACATTTTTTTACACACATACTGCCTAGGCTTGCATTTTTTATTTTTAAAATATTCCCCAAAAAACCCTTCCTGCAATGTAGGATTTTTATGGCTATTGCAAAAAAATTAGGTAAATTTGGGGTTTTTTAACACTTGAAATATATTTTATTTTATATATTTTATTTAAAAATTAAAAAAAAAATAAAACGGTAAAAATTTTTTTTTAAAATTAAAATTTTTAAAAAAAATTTTTCCCAAAACTATTTTAAAAAAACTATTTTACAATTTAACAATTTAAAAAAAACCCCAAAAAAAAAAAAAAATTTTTTAAAAAAATAAAAAATTCCCCCTAAAAAACTGAACTTTTTTTTCCACTTGAACCCCAAAAAAAACTTAAAATTAAATTTAAAAAACCCCCCAAGTTTTCGGGGGGAAGCTGGGGGAAAATTTTTTGGGTTTTTTAAAAAAACCCCCATGTCTTTCTCTTCCCCCCCAAACTTCCATAGATAAGTTTTTTTTCTGCACAATAAAAAATTTAAAAATACCCTTTAATAAATTGTTACAGGGGGTTTAAAGCAAAATTCTATTAGTTTTACAGTGCACAAAACATCGGTTTTTTTTTTAAAATTCCCCCTTTTTGTTTTCTAGTAATCAAAAATTACCCCAAATTTTCCCCCTCAAAATGCTCACAAAAACTGCAAGTCAAAGGTTTTTTTAAAAACCCCCAAAAGGTTTTGGGGGAAAAAAAAATGTTTACAAAAAAAATAAAAAGCATTTAATTAAAAATTTTTTTTTTTTTAAAGATTTAAATTTTTAATTTTTTTTGGGGGCCCAAAAGCAAACCCCCAATTTTTTAAAATTTTTAGTAAATTTAAGGGGGATAAAAAAAATTTTTAATTTTAAAAAAAAACAAATTTAAAAAATTTAAAATTTTTTTTTTTTATTTGGGGGAAATTTTTTTTAAAAAATAAAACAAAATTTCCCCGGGAAAAAAGCAATTATATTTTTAAAAATTTTTAAAAACCTTTTCCCTTTTTCCCCCCCATAAATTGGGCAAAAAATTTAAAAACCCCTTTTTTATATGATTGGGGAAAAGAAAGATGTTTTTTAAAAAAAAAAAAGCAATTTTTAAAAAAATTTTTTTTACATAGTTTTAATTTAAATTTTATTTACAAAAAAAATGCCCCAAAAAAACAAAATAAAAAATTTTAATTCACTACGAAAAAAATAAAAAAATTTTAAATTTGAAGTTTTATTAGAATTCTTAAAGATAAAACAATTTCCCGAATTTTTTCAATTATAATTTTAAATACACAACCTTCCTTTTTTTTTTTCCCCCCTTGGCTGGGGGTTTATTTACTTTATGGTAAAAAAAGGGGGAACAAATGTTTTTTAAAAAAAATTTAAAAATTAATTATTTTATTAGGGCCTCTCAACCTAAAAAACAAATTATATATAATATAAATAAAATATAATAATTATATAAATTATGGTTTTTGGGGGGGGGTTTGGTAAAAGTCCAAAATTTTTTAGCCCTAAAATAAAGGTGTTTAAAACCGGAAAAAATTTGATAAATTTATGAAATTTTTTTTTAAACATTATAACATTATCGAAAAAACGATTTTTCAACACACTATCCCAACCTGGAGTTAAAAAAACCCCATTTTTTTTAGCCGGGGTTTTTATGTTCTATAGTATTTTTTTGTTTTCCAAATTTTTTGGGGTTTAAAAAATTTGGGTTTTTTTAAAAAAATTGGTATTTTTTAAATACTTTTTCCCCTTTTTTGGTTTTATTTTTTTAAAAACCTTATAGGTTTTTTTACAAAAAAATTTTATTTTAAAATTTAAAAAAAAAATTCCGATTTAAAGTAAATTCATGAGGAAATTTTTTGGCGGAACCCAGGGGGATTGGGGGGCCCTCATCCACACAAGGTTTTCGCAATTATTGATTTTGGGGCCGGGGTAAAAAGGGGGAAACCCATTGTTTGCTTTCCAATCTTTTTTTAACCCCCCCCAAAATTTAAAAAAAAATCATAAAAAATTTCATTTTAATCAAAAAAAACCTTGAAACTTCAAAATTTTTTTTTTAGCCAAAGTAAAAAAGAGAAAAATTTTCCCCCCCCGGTTAACATTTTTCTATTAAAAAAAGTTTTAAATCTTTTTTTTAAAAAAAATCATTAAGAACATGATTTTTTTAGGGGAAAACTATAAATGAAAATCTTCCTTTACAAACTTTTTCCCATTAAGCAAAACCAAATAGGGATTAAAAAAGTTTTTTAAAAGAAACCCCTCGATTTTTTGGGTTGGGGGCCTACAGTTTTTTTGAAAGCTTATGGGCTTACGCCCCAAAAAAATTTCGAAGATTTTAAAAAAAAAATAAATTTTTAAAAAAATTAAAAAAAAAAAAGGTTTTTAAAAAAATTTTTTTTTATTTAGATTGAAATACAAAAGGGTTTTTTTTTATCAAAAAAAAATAATTTAAAGGAACTCCCCCCCCAAAACCCCCAAAAAAAATTATACATGGTTTTTTTAAAAAAAAAAAATTTAAAACTTCCCCCCTAAATAAAGAAATAAAAATTTTTTTTTCTAGAACTAAAGTCAAAAATTTTTGTAAAAAATTAAAAAAAAACCCTTGTATTGACATAAATCAAAAATTTTCCCCCAAAAAATTAATAAAAAAACTTTAACCCTTTTTAAAACGTATCCTAAAAAAATATATTGGGGGGAAATCAGACGGGGGGCACGAGTTTTTTTTTTGACGAATTTTAAAATACATAGATTACCTTCCCGGGGCCCCCCCATTCTGGGGGCCTTTTTTTTAATTTTTCTTTTTGACGTATCCTTTTAAGGCTTTTTTGTTAAAAATTTTTAAAAAAAATATGCGAAAAATTTAAGTACATTTAAAGAGATAAGGGGGGAAAAGGTTTTTTTGGGGTTTGGGTTTTAAAATTTTTTTTTAAGTCACCCAAAAATTTTAGAAAAATTCCTAAAATAAAAAAAACACAAAAAAAATTTTTTGATCACCTACGAAAAATGCCTGTATTTCAATTTTTAAAAATTTAATATTTCCCTTTTTAAAAAATTTTTTAAAAAAACGTTTAAAAATTTCAATATTAAAAAAAATTTTATAGTAAAACCTTTTAAGGAATAACATTTTTTATGAATTTAATTCCCAAAAGATTAAATTTTAGATGAAATATTAAATTTATGTTTTAAAGGAAAAAACCCCCAAAAAATTTTTTAAAAAAAATTGGTTTAAGATGATTAAAAAAAATTAAAAAAAAGGTAAATAATAAGAAAATGAAGTTATTTTTATGTCCCCTTTAAATTTTTTTTTTTGCACCGTCTCATTTAAACCATGTTACGCCCACACGCGGGGTTTTTGCCCTGCTCCTTTTAAAAAAAAAAACCTGTTGTAAAATTAAATTTTAGGAATTATTTTTTTTTTTCTTTTTAACCCAAAATTATACACGTTTAATTTTTTTTATTCCCCAAAAAAAAAGCAAGTTAACTTTTAAAGCCCAGTAGCCATTTTTCAAAGCGGGTTTTTAAAAAGGGGGAAAAGGGAAAAACCCGGGACCCCCCGGGGAAAAAAATTTTTTAAACAAAAAAGGGTTTTTTCCAAATTTTTTAAATTTTGGGTTTTTGGGGTTAAAAACCGGGGGAAAAACGTTATTTTAAGGAAAAAACCCAAAACCTTTTTCTATTGCCTTTTAAAAATTTTTTCCCGTTTTTTTAGAACCAAACAAAACTATGATTTAAAATTTTCCAAAAAAAGCCCCCAAAATGAGGAAGAAACAAAAAATTTTTAAAAATTAAAAATTTTTTTCCAAAAGGACTTTTATCTCAAACCCAAAAAAACCTAAAGCCTTGGTTCCGGAGTAAACGAATTTCGGAAAAAGGAAAAATTGTGGGGAAAAGGGATTCCCCCCTCCCAAGTTTTAAAAAAAAAAAGGGAAAATTTTGGGGAATTTTTTTCCCCCCACCCCCTTAAAAAAAGGGGAAAAAATACTCCCCTTTTCTAAAATTTTTTTAAAAAAAGCCTAAGGGAAAGTATTTGGGGACACACAGCCTTTAAATTACAAGTGAAATACTTTAATAATTTTTGTAATTTTTTTTAGGGCGAAATACTTTGAACTTAAGGGGTTTTTTGCTCACTTTAATATAAAAGGTTTATCTATAAAACACCTCAAAAAAATGTGTGGTTTTTGCTAACCAAGAAAAAAAAATGAAGAATTTTAAAAATAAAAGGAGTTGGGTAGTGTTTTTTTTAAACAATTAAAATTAAAAAAACAAAATGATTTCAAAAAAAAAAATAGACACATTTTTAAATTTTTTTTTTTTCTTTTTTTGCTTTTTAGTAAGAAAAAATATTTTTCAAAAAAAGCTTTTTTTATTTATTTCTTTTTCCTTTCAAAAACCCCCAAAAATTTTATTAAAAAAAAAATTCCCCTTTTTTTTTTAAATTTTTTGGTTTTTAATAAAACAAAATTTTTTTTTTTACAAAAATTTTTTTTATTTCAATTAAAAAAAAGGGGGCATAAAAAAACCCCTTTTCAATTTTTTTTAAAAATAAAAATTTTTTAAAGTGGTTTCCGGGGGAAAAAAATTTTTAAAAAGGGGTTTTAAAACCCAAAATCCTCCCAAATTTTTCCCCCAAAATTTGTGATTTGCCGCTCCGTTGTTTTTTTCCCCGGGTTTCCCAAAATTTTTAAAGGGGTTTTGGGGGGTTTTTTCCCGGGAAAACAGCAAATTTTCCCTTTCTATTGACATGGGAAAATTTTAAACCGGGGTAAAAAAACCCCTTTTCCCCCAATTTTAAAATTTTGCCTTAGGGCCCCTAAAAAAAAACCCCATCCACCCCCAACATGCAATAGTGAACACCCCAAAAGAAACATACAAAAGCTAAAAAAATTTAAAATTGGGGACGGAAAATTTGAACTAACAAAAAAATTTATAAAAACTTTCTTTGGAGTCCCTCCCAAAAAAGCTAGATACCCGTAAAAAGAGTACGGGGCCCCACCGAGTATTAAAATGCTTTTAAATGCACAGGGAATTTAAAGGGGGAATTATACTTTAAAAAAAGGGGGAAAAGGGTTGATTCAATGAAATTTTTTGAGTTTACTCCTTTTTCCCCCCTTCCCCTTATGCGGGGTTTTCCCCCTTTTTTTCCCCTTTAAAATGGATCATTTTTCGTCTAAGAAAAACCAAATTTTTTACAACTAAAAAAACAATACTCTTGAAAAAAACCCCAAAATAATTTAAAAACTTTTTTTCACCCTTTTAAAAACAAAAAATAAAAGGGGTTTTTTGTAACCTTCGAAACCACTGCTTTTGAAATTTCCCCCCTACAAAAAATTTAAAACCTATCCCGGGGGAAAAATTTTGTACAACGCCCAAAATTTTCAAATGGGTTTTTAAAAGGGGGTAAAAGGAATTTAAAACCCCGACTTTCCCCCAAAGGGGGGCGTAAAAAACTTTCAAAATTTTTTTTCGCTTCACTAAGTTTTTAAAAAAACGGGGAAAACTAAAAAAAAACCCGGGGGGGGGGTAAAAAAAAACAGTACTGATAACAATACAAAAAATTTCCCTTTTTGCCCCAAAAATATTTTGAAGCCTATTTCTTTTTTTTTTTACGAGGGTTTAAAAAGAAATATTCCAGAAAATTAAAACAAAACCACATATTAGCTATTTTTTATTTTTTTTTAAGTTTAAAAAAAATTTCCCCCCTGCCAAATTTTTTTTTTAAAAATTTTTTAAAATTTAAAAAAGGGCCCCAAGGGGAGAAATATCATACTTCACCGCGCCAAGGAATTTCAAAATGTAAAAAAAATATTTTATTTTTTATTACCGCAGCCCCAAAACATAAAATTTAAAATTTTTTTTTGGGATTACTTTTGATAAAATAAAAGCTACTCACGATACCCTTAATTTTTTTAAAAAAAAAAAATTAGGATTTTATTACTAAAAAAAAAATTCAACATGCCCGCAAAAGGGGCCCCAAAAACACTGAATTTGGAAAATGAAAATGGGAATTTAATAATGATAACGGTAGCCTAGGTGGTTATGGGTGGGGTTTTTTTTGGGGGAGAACTACCCCGAGAGGATTTACTTGGGGAACCCTTTGCACTTTTAAATCATTGACGAAAAATTTTAAATTTTCCCCTTTTTAAAAAAAACAAAAAATTCCTTATTTTATTCGTGGCTTCATTTAAAAACAATGGGGGCTTTAAAAAACTTTTTTTTAAAAATTTCAATAATTTAAATTCCCGGGGTTTTTAAAAAATGTCCCCCAGTAACCCCCCCCTAGACCAGAAGTAAAAGCACCCCTAGAGAATTCTGCTGACTGGTTCTAGTTTTTCTAACCCCAAAGGGAAAACTTGGGGTTTTGGGGTTTTTTTAAGTTTTTTATTTTTTTCCTTTTAAGGGGGGGGGACGTGGGGAAAAATGTTTTTTTTGGCCCAACTATTTAAATTTTTCCCCCCTGGAACCAGGGTTTTATTTTTTTAAAAAAAGATTTAAAAAAAAATAATTTTTAGAAATCCCGGCCCAAAAACCCGATCCCTAAAACGACAAACGGGGGTTTTTTTTTTTCTCTGGGGGTTTAAAAAAAAGGGGGTTTTTTTCTCATTTTAAAAATTTATTTCTCCCCCGCCAATGAAAAAAGCTCTGCCCAAAAAAAATTTAAACATTTTTTCTTTTTTTTAACTAAAAAAAAATTTAAAAAAAACAAATTTTTTCCCAAAAACAATTTATTTCTCCCAAATTTTTCATAATTGCATATAAAAATTTTTAAATTTTTCACTCCTTAAAGGAAAAAATAAACATAAATATATTTTAAAAAAATTTTTAAAAAAATTTTTTATTTTTTTTCTTTTGGGGGGTTTTAATCTTTCTTCTATAAAGCTCGCTAAAAATTATAGTTTTTTTTCCCCCAAATACAGGGGTTTTACTCCCAAAAAATTTTTTTAAAACCCGGGGGGGGGTTTTTAAAAAATTTTTAACGGGATGAAAAGGGGTTTTGGGGGGTTTTTTGGGATTGCGTTTTGGGGGGGGTTTTTTCTGACTAAAAAAAAAGGGGGGAAAACCCATACAACCCCCCTTTAAAAAAAAACAGGTTTTAAAAGAGAAACCATCCAAACCCCCAAAAAAATTTTTTATAAAACCCCAAAAAAAAATTTTTTTAATGTTTTTAAAATTTTAAAAAAAAATTTTTCCTTTTAAAAAACCCCTGTTTTTTTTTTTAAAGGGTCTTACAACTCTCCTTCAAAAAAACGTTATATATCACCATTAGTTCTCTAATTAAAAAGTTTTTTCCCCACAATCACTCCATCATTTTTTTTTTTAATTAAAACGGAACACCCCAAACCTTTTAAATTAAACCCAAAACCCTGGGAGGGGGAAAAAAATTCCCCTCAACTCCTACGGTTTGGGGACCCCCGTTTTTTGCACATGGAAAAACCCCAAATTTGGGTTTCCTGGTGATTTTAAATAAATGAAATTTTGGGGGTGGACGAGGAAAAACCCATTTTTAGAAAAAATCAAGCTTTATTCCCGGGAATTTAAAAAAGTCGCAGATTAGGGGCTCCTTTTTAAAGGTGGTTCCCCAAAAATTTTTTACCCCCTGTTTCATAACAAACCCCTTTATTAGCTCAAACTTTTTATGTATGAAGTATAACTGAATAAAACCCAAAAAATTTATACAAGGGGAAAATTAAAAAATTAAAATCTCAAACGCATTCTATTATTTCCAATTTTAAAAAATGTTTGTAAAAACAGGGTTTTTATTGTTTTTTTAACAAAGGGGCGACTTTGTAAAGTGTTAAAAAACATTTTACTGACCCTCATTTTTTAAAGTACAGAGTAAAAGGGGATTAAAAATTTTTTACATGTTTTAATAAAATAAAAGTCAAAATAAAGATTTTAGTTTAAACCTAAAACAAAAAATATGTATACATTTTTTTAAAAAGCAAATTAAAACTATACCAACCAGACTAGTGCAAAATTTTTAATTTTTTTCAAAAGACCGAAATTTTTTTTAATTTTTTTAAATAAGAACAACACCCTGCATTTTTTATTTTCTATGAATTATTTAAAATTCATCCCGATTTTAAACCCCTTTTTTTTTTAATGTTAGGGAATACACAAAAAAAAGAAAAAAAAAGGACGTGACGAAGGCCATGATAAACCCGGTTTTAGATGGGGGTGGTTTGGGGTTTTGGGCCCCCTCCGTAACTAATGGGGAAAATTCCGGTCTCTAAAGAAGATCCGGTTTTCCCCAAAACCCGGGAGGGCCCTCAAGAAAAACATGCTAGCCCTTTAATGAAGCCTCAAACTTAAAGTGAGGGGTTAAAAAAAAAAGGGAAAAAAAAGGCTATTAAGGGGTGGTGGGAGAAAAATCTTCCTTCCGTTTTTGTTGGGGTTCCTTATTTTTTCGTTTAATTCTACCTGAACAACTTTGGGGGTTTTATGTCAACTTTTAAAATTTTTAAAAAAAAAAAATACCAGAATTCAAAAAGGATAATTTTTTAAAAAATTTTATTAAAATTAAATCTAAAAGGGTTTTTTTTTCTTGAATTATTTTAATTTCCTTTTATTTAAAAAAAACCTTTGGGGGTTTTTAGGCATTCCCCTTAATTTTTGGGGTTAAGGGGTTTTTTTTTAAAATTTTTTAGAATTGTTAAATTTTTGGTCGTTTTAAAAAAAAAAAAATTTTTAATTTTTCCCCAAAATTAAATACTTTAAAACGCAGTAAACGATAATTATGATAAATAAAATTATATATCTTTTGCTTATGGTTCCCCCGGGAGCTTAAAATTTACTCAATTAGGGAAAAAAGGAAAAAATTTTCTATTAATGTTTTTTTTTTGGGGGTTTGGGGTTTTTTAATTTAAGCCCCAATTTTGTACAAAAAAAAAAGAAATTTTCATGTCTTAATTACAAATTTTTCCTTTGGGGTTTAAAATAAAAAAGATTTTTTTTTTCTTTAGAAATGATCGGGGAAAATTAAAAAAAAAAAAAAAAGTTCAAAAAATTTGAAAGAAACTAACAAAAAAAACAATTTTTTTTAATTTTTTAAGGAATTAAAAAAGGGGTTTTTAAAAAAATTTAATAATAAAACCCAACAAATTTGGTTGAGCCCCCATGTCCAGCCCAAAAATTTCCTCTTTTTTCTTGTTTTAAATTTTGGGACACCGCCACTTTGACTTATTTTCAGAAAAAAAGGGGAAGACGATTTTGGCCCTTTTTTAACATTTTTGAAGGGGTTTATTTCCTTTTAAAATTTAGGCCATATAAATACTATAACATGGTATTGCTTTAAAAATTTTTTAAAAAATTCACAATTTCTTGTTAAAGACTAGGGAAAACGGTAAAGTTTGGGGGAAAAGTTTAAAATTAAATTAAAGTAAAAAAACTTTTTTTTAAAAAAAAAAGTGTATTTGTTTTATTCCCCCGTTAAATAAATATTTTTAACGTATATTGTCCCCAAAAAAAAAAAAAGGGGGCGGATATTTAAAATCCAAAATCCAATTTCAAAATTTCCAAATCATGATTTTTTTATTTTTTGGGTTCCCAAAATTCCAGATTAAAGTTTCAAAAATTTATTTCTAAACCAATAGTTTTTTACAACTAAAAAAAAATGGGGGTTTTTAAATTTTAAAACGTTGGGAGAAAGTTTAAAAAAAAAACCATTTTTTTAAACTCAAATTAAAGCTTAAAAAAAAGGAAACTTTTTTTTTTTTAAAATTAACAATTTTTGGCCTTTAAAGGCCAAATTTTAAAAGAATTTTTTAAAACAATATGTTTCCTTTTGTTGATTTTTTTTTTGTTAAAAGGGAAAAGCACAAAACCCCTTTTTCCTTTTAAAAAAACAAAACAATTTTTTGGGGGGGGGAAAATAAAAATGTTTTTTTCATTAAAAGGATGATATGGGCGGACACAATTCCCCAAACAAAAATTAAAAAAAACTTTTAAAAAAAAATTTCTAATTTAATTTTAAAAAAGATTTTACTAAAAATTTGGGGGATCATCCAGGAATAAAAAATCGTAATGAATTAAAACGAAAAAAATAATTAAACCAAAATTAAGGTAATTTTAAATCAGACAAAAAACCCCGGAACCGCGTCTATGACCCAATTAAAAATTCCCCAACAATTTTTTGTCAAATTTTAATGATGTTTTTCCCAAACAAGGGCATTCTTTGGGGGGGCTTTCTTCAATTTAGAAATTTTTCAACTTTTCCTTTTCATGTAATGTACATAAAGCTAATAATTTACTTCCCCCAAGTAAAAGCCCCTTTCTAAAGAAAAGGGGAATAAACTTTCCCCTTCCATGGGGAAATTTCAATCATTCTCGTCACTTTTAATGTTTTTTTCCAGAAAGGGGCGGGGTTTTTTTGGTTTTTTGGGTTTTTCGGGGTTTTTAATTGTTTCATTTTTATTTTTTTTACTTAAAATTTGTCAAAATTTAACATTATCACGCTTTTAATTTTTTGGAAAAACTTGGGGAAAAAAACCCCACATATTGATGGGGATATTGTCAAACCATTGAAAGGTAAAATAAAATTAACATTCTTATTCCATTGGTTTTAAAAGGTTTTAAAAAAATTTAGTATATTTTAAAAAAATTTAAAGGTTTTTAAAAATTTTAAATTTTTTTTGAACGAATGATAAAATAAACTTGAGAGTAAATTAAAAACCCCCCTGTTCCTGTAAACTATTTTTTATTTTTGTGGAAAAATTTTACACGTAGGGAAAAAATGATTTTTCAGGAAAAAAAGGGGGTGCAAAAAAAAAAAAGGAAAAAAACCAAAAAAAAATTTTGGGGGAAGAAATTTTCCCAAATTCAGGGAAAGGGAAATTTCCTAAAATTAACTGAAAAAAAAGGAGTTTCGCTTCCTGCCCCTTTTTCGTTAAATGTATTGGAAATTTCCCCTTTTGAACAAATTTTTTTTTTTTTTTTTTTTTTTTTTTTTTTTTAAAGAAAAAAATTTTTGGAAAGGAAAAATCGATTAGTGGGGAAAAAATTAGATATTTTTTATCAAGGAAACCAAACTTTAAAGGGGCAAATTTTTACAATTAACATTTTGGAGTCCAACCAACAACTTTATACTAAAGTAATTAAAATTTAAAAATTTTTTGCCAACCTACTTTTTTATACAACGATAGGTTTGTAAACCCCCTTTTAAAAATCTAGTAAGAAATTCCCAAAAAATAACGACTCAAGCGAGCTTTAACCCCTTTTAAACGCCAAACTTTCGCTAAACCTGGATTCGCTCAATTTTTTAAAAAAAAATTAAATTAAATTTTTTTCAACGCTAATTTTAATTTCTTTTTTTTGGGGAACAAAAAAAACAGAAATGCAAAAAAAAAATCTTTTACATATTTTTGCCCAAAATTTCACATGATTTATTTTGCTTTTACTCCTTAAAAAAATTTTCCCCCAAACTTACGGGGTTTCCTTTTTTATTTTGTATATCTATGTAACTTTTTGTTTTTAAATTTTAAAAAAAACAAAAAAAAAGTATTTTTAAAAATTTTAAACCAAATTTTAAAAAAAAATTAAATTTACATGCCAAAAATTAAAACCAAATTTTCCCCCAAAAATTTTAGCCCCCTAACGGGTTTTTTTTTAAAATTAAAAAAAAGGTTTTGATGTTTTTTAAAGAAATAAAATATTGTAAATTTTTGGGGGAGTAAAAACAAGCCTAAAAAAAAAAAAATAAACATAAATGTAAAATTTCGGAACAAGAGCTAAATACGTAATTATAAAATATAAGGAGTAAAAATATTTTCTACGAGGAAAAAAAGATTTTTACCCCATTCAAGTAACTGTTTATTTCAAAAGTTTATAAATATTAACTTCATAAAAAGATGATCATAAAACCATAAAACTACACAGTAGTTTTACCGATCAACTATTCGCACTGCTTCACAGGATATGAAGAAGAACCAAGAGCTGCCCGGCGCGCGGCGAGGCAGTGACGTACGCATAAATGGCTTGCGGGTTGAGCAATACAAACCAAAACTGCCAGTGTTCAACAAAAACCGGTTCAGTATCGATCGTTAACACAAAGATTGTCACGTGATGTGGCACAGCCCCGCTACACTACTGTAACATACCCCTCACAGTCTAGCGGACAACTCTGAATAACAGTGCAAAATAGTAAAAACAAGTATATTGCGGTCTACGCGCTTACGGCGTTCAGAGCAAAGTCGACCCTCGCGGCATATGCGCTTAGGGGCGCTTTAAGGGTTAAAACTTTAATATTAGGAGATTTCTTAATATATTCTGACATTAAATAATATTTTGGGCCATAGTATATAGTTTAAACAAACATAATCTTAATGTTTATATACTGAGATCCGATTTTTTTCCGGGTATTGTAATTAGGTTTTAGTGTAGGATAAGATTTTTGAGTTGGAAAACAAATATAGAGAATGATATGAAGTATGTGAATAAATAAATATTGAGGGCAACGTTGTAATTGCATCTACCAAGAATATAAGAAGACATAATAAATATGGTATTAATAGTTGGATACAACTATTGGATATAAATAGTTGGAGTGTAACTAACTCGCCCTGTTGGCAAGTATTAGATGTGTCTAAATGCTTACTTAATTACATTACACTTCAACCTTGTATCAACCAAGTATCAACAGATAAGTCTTGTTTGATATCAAACTGCAGAATCTCTACTCAAATAACTGTGTTACGACTACAAGTTTAACTCCTGTGGAAGCAGCGGTTGGATAATTGTTGTTACTAACTAGCCATGTTTGGCAAGTTATAGAGGAACCAGAGTGCTTGCCTAACTACATTATAACTCAGTCTTGTAAACTGTAGCACCTAGGTCTGATTAATGTCAAAACTACAGAATGAATACGCCTAAGTCGGTGTTTACACTTATACACACGGTAGTTTTTACATATTTATAGTTAATGAAATATTTTTGAAATAAATCAAAATATTATAAGACTAGTAAAGGTAAAAGTTTCACTCTGCTAGATAAATTTTGCACTATGTGAATGACCGAAGGAGTTTCCCTTTCTCTTGGGAGATTTTTTTACTTGATGGGTACTTTGGTTTTAATTTTTAGTTTACAGATAAAGCTAAAACTTGGGCACCGGTAAGACGTACATACTCTTGATGGTACATTTTATCTTTATAGATGATTTTACACATATTTTAAATTCCAGTATTTTGTTATGTTACTGAACGACTGTCTATGATTAAATTATCTGATTATATATAAAACGCAATATTTGCTACATTCCTAAAAGGATATATTGCATTAAGGAAACACTGAAGGACTATAAATGTCATGGCACAATGGCACATAAAGCTGCGATTAAGCGATAAAGAGTCGACAGTGCTGTAAATGTATCGCAAACGGCTCCAAGTATTGGTTGAACGTAGAACTGAACTGCTTGAATGGATTTGGGAGCGTTCACTGCATTCTATTGTTGGTTAGGGGAACAGTATATAGAGACAGTAACACGGAGGACAATGCTATTGCACCCGTGTATACATTATATGGTACTGAAATTCTTTATTTCCTAGTCTATATCAAAGACACTAATCTGTTACAAAATTGCATAATTTTATACAAAACCTTATAGTTACAAATTTGGGAAATATTAGGAATTACATTTAAGGTAAAAGGTAAGGTAATTAAAGGTAAGGTATATTATATCTCCTAGTTAACTATGAGAACTTCGGTGTAATTAATGAAAGAACCAACCCCTTAAACAATATATGTTACAATGGAGTAAAACAGGATCCGACAGAATGTAACGATAGAGTTGTCGGACAGATAGTCAGACTCATGAAATTCGACTCCAAAATCAATTCAGTTCTTGCTTAGATCTTGACCTTTGGAAAGTTTTTGGCTGCAACGTAACATTTTCAACCAAAACCAATACAGTTTATTCTTTCTCGGTCCAAAAAAACTCTAGGTACCAAGTATCAAGATTCTAGACTTTCCTGTCAAGAGTTATCACACAAAAGACAGATAGACAGACAGACAGACGAAAGGACTGCCTTTTGACTCTGAATCTCATCAAAATAAATAGAGTTTTTGTGGGATAAAGGCACTAGCTAACTAAGTTTGAAATCTCTGCATTCTAACAAATATTGAACCGGTGATAGGATTTTTTAATATCGTGTTTAAGGCAAAAAACGGTCTCTCAGACGGACGAAAATTAGATAGTTCTTCGTTCTAACAATACGAATCTATGCGCCAATCATTCTTCCCCGATACCTTTACAAAATAGACATTCTTTTGAATTTGTCTTATATGTTTCCTTCTAACATCAATGAAGTTATTTAATCAGTCCAGCGCCATAAAAGTCAGCACTTGGTGGACCTTGTCTCTATAAATTACAATTAAATAGATT
This sequence comes from Homalodisca vitripennis, assembly GCF_021130785.1. NCBI lineage: Eukaryota > Metazoa > Arthropoda > Insecta > Hemiptera > Cicadellidae > Homalodisca > Homalodisca vitripennis. Next base: position 22,434 of record NW_025784051.1, read on the forward strand.
TTAGGCCCAAGTGCTTCAGAACCTGATTGAACACAGCGATCACTCCTCTCTTCAGATTAATATTCATGGTGTCAAACCGGATAGTAAAAATGCTCTAAAACTAACCTCGGTATCCAGATTGTTTTCGGATTTAGTTTCATAGCGATATTAATATAAAAAAACTTATAAAAATTTTACCTTTATACCAACATCACAGTATTGAACAGAATTATTGGACAGCAATGTACAATTTAACATAACACTAATATATTGAAGCACGCAAGTTGACGGCACCACACGATGACCAATAAACTGTCGTCTATTGTTTACTGAGGATACTCCCCACTGACCCCTCCTCCCCACCACAGCTTAGAAACTCTCGAAAGGACAACAAGCTGTGTTTGGCAAGGACAGCACCTTTGTTACAACGAGAAGGCCAGCGGTTCTTCTTGTACACACTATCCTTTAAAAACCGCCTGACAATGAAGACTGTCCTGTCTTTACATAGCGTCTTCTTGCTGGAAATAACTTTTTTTATTGGTACGATCTAATTAGTAACTACTACTTAGTTATGATACCCACCAGCGTAGGCCACTATGAACGAAGACCTTATCTAATAATAATATCTAATCTTAACGAAACTTGGGTGTGAATATTTTTACGATAAACATAAAATCTTTAGGTTCGCATAGCGTATTACAGATTTGAAACATTGTGTCAATTGTTTTAGTAGGTGTAAGTTATGCTGGATTCCATCAGTTTACATGGTGTAGTATTATAATACATATGCAACCGCGTTAGCGTTTGTATCAGAAGAGAATGTTGTCCAACATATGCGATGAAAGAACTTTATTCCTGGATATATGTCAATGCTACCATCTAATATACAGTAAAGGTAGTTTTATGTATAAAAGAGCAGATAATAGATAAACGAAAATCTAGCATAGCAATTCTAAACATCAGTAGATTTATGAAATAGCTAAATAATATACGAATATATATATATATATTACAGTATGTATAAATAGAAAAGTATTTCTGTATAGATATAATAATAAATAGTATATATATATAATATACGAAATACTGTTCTTTACGAAGCGCCTATGTCTAACTTCAGGAAGTTATTGACGTGGTTGGATACCTAGGATGACCGTTTTTCTTGATATAGTCATCCATCTCTAACGTAAGTGTATTGTTGAAGTTATTGTGGATATTAGGATTACTCTTTCTTGATACAGACTTTAGCTTAATGTCAAGAAATTGTTCAGGAGATAGATAATTAGGATGTGTGTTTTCTTGATACCCAGCCTCGTAACTCTGACAGAAAAATTGTTGAAGTGACCTGTGGGTGCTTTGGAAACGGAGTAACATGATAAGTTACTCTTTATTTTGTAGTAAAACATATATTCCAGAACGAAATGCCCTTGACAAATAATGAATACCTGACACTGTAAATTTTTTACGAACTAAAGCTGTTGATTTTTTTTAAAACAGTAACAAATGTAGTCAGAGTACTTAGTAGGTAATCCAAAAAAACACGCGCAGACCAAACGTTAACGATTTAACCACATTGTGTTCAGACACCATTCCATCCCCTCAAACTGTTAGTAAACAAAGTTTTTACATTGGGAACTGTGTAGTCGTCCTCCTACACAAACAGGAGAGGAGTGTGAACTTCAGCAGGCCGATTTAATACTCACTTTTGCAGTACAGGACAACCAAAGTATGAAATGGCATTTGCATAATGCTAAACTGACTATTTAATAAGAGCTAAATCGAGGCAAGTAAATAATTTTAACAAATTAAACTGCTATATATAGATATATATATATATAATATATATATCTATATATAGTGCTTTCAGTTATAGCAATGTAAAAGTACAGCAGTTTAATGAATATAGCACTCATATATATATAGGATATATATACTATATATATATATAGGATATATATATAATATATATAATTATATATATATATATATGTGTGTGTGTGTGTGTGTGTGTGTGTGTGTGAGTTGTGTGTGTGTGTGTGTTTGTGTGGTAATTACATATTAGATAGATTTCCATTTAATTTGCTGGAGATGAAATATGATATAAAGGCCATGCTAAGAACAAATTTAATTAACGAAACAATTTATTTCAGATTGTTTTCAGTTTTGTTTTTAAAAGTTTTAAACATACATAAGATCAATGTTTTTAAGACCTAATGTCGTATCTTATGATTTCCAAAATGGGTAAAGCGGTTTCTAAAGATTTCTTTATTCTTTATTTCAAAGATGACGATGAATAGATACCACGATATATATCATAGGAAAGTCAATGTAATTTTTATTTAATATCGAACATAATAAGAAAACGGCCTTCTTATTTAATACTCATTCTTGTTTGTGATAATAAAATATTTGTGCACAAAATCACTGTCGACCGGAACAATATTTGAGATGTAGGCAGACATTTGTCGGGATAACATCACTGTGTCACTGTCAGACATCCAGTTTACAATCCAGTGACGATACATGAAATAATTCTGAACATACTTTTCCGAAAAATACAATCGTTAACATGTAAAAATTAGTATCTGTAGAATATGTATCCAAACACAAGTTTGTTCGTCTCCCATATACTTCCTATAAAAGCTGACAAGAATCCATTGCGATTAATCCGCCTCCGTCTCCAAATTTAGAATAACCGTTTTTATAAAAAATGATCTGATAACAAGCCTAATGTATTTTGGACGCGTTCCCTATGTATTTAATTTTATTGAAAATCCATCCATAACATGCGAGGACAACAGTCTGTTAACCGCTGCAGGTCAGTGCAGCATCTTTTCAAAAAGTAGAACCGATAACTGGTAATTTTTTTTTTTACTAAACTAAATTTTAAAACAAAATTTAAAAAACCTATTCTTTATGACTTTAAAATT
>NW_025784052.1:0-26156 GCF_021130785.1 Homalodisca vitripennis
CGCAATGTCATCGGAACTTTATATTTTCTCTTTAAATGATACTGATTCAAAAGGCCATAAAAAGGACCTGAATAATAGATGTCACGAAAACGGACACCTTAACTACCAACCAAAAAATACTACATAATAAAATGTAACTTAATTGAGTTTCATTCCAGGCTTTAAATACCTTATTTCTTCTATGATTTTGTTTGTTACCATCATGTTTACCCATATTAAATCACCTTATCAGGCCCGACGGGATAAATGAAATCAATAATTTTCCCCCCACGTCAAAACCCCCCGACGTGCGCCACCGGGATGGCACCATACCGATCCCCCCAAAACCCCGACGTGCGCCACCCGTGGCATCACTCTTATACGGCATTTTTAGTTTGGTTTTAAACCAAGCCGTTAGTTTTACAACTTGGTTTTAGATGACAGTCGATTGTCCGATAACATATGCGAACCATTTTACAATGTGACTCCACACTGGTGGCGCTCGTCAGGTTTTGTATAAAGAACCTTTTTTAGTGGGAAAAAAAAAATAACCAAATGCAATATAATTTTTTAAACTCAGATATTTTAAAAATTAAAACATTAGCTTTTCGCCATATTACAAATGGTTCTGTTCAGTTTAGTGGCTTGGAGTTAAAAAACACTCTAAGCACATTGTAGGAGTCTCATCGCACCCTTTGCAGTTAAAAAAAAAAAAGTTGAAACACGTTTTGCGGGGGGTTACGTCCCTTGCTTGCTTTGGCCCCCCCCTTGTCTTCCTTACATTTTGCCTGTAGTCACGCTGACACAACCGCCGTTTTCTGTAAGGCGAAATAAATTCCTAATTGGATGTTTGTACTTTCATAAAAACGTATTTAATTATATTTTTTATCAAATATATGGGATAACCATGTTGAAATAAACTTTACAAATTCATAGCAAAAATTGCAGGATCACGTAATTTATTGTTAACTAAATTGATGTAACATGCAGGTAAAATTAGACGAAAAGCTAAGAAGTCCATTAAGTTCTTGGATCTAAACTGAGTATGTAGTTTGGTTATTGTGTTGTTATAAGACGTAGTGTAGATATATGGTAGTAATTTTTATATAAAATTAAAAATGAAAAATATACTTTAACCTGGTTTTCTCTTGCAGTCCCTTCAATCGCTTCTGAGAGCGCACATGTTTTAGTTTCTATTGGCGTACCTTGCCTGCCATCTTGGGGTTGTTTTGAACAAGGGACTCCAAACTATTTTTCTCCCTTCATAGGAGATTTTCGAAGTATTTTGTTCTCTGGAAAGTGATGCACATACATACAATTTTTTTTGGTTTAATGAGTACTTGTTAATGTAGTTACTATAGTGCAATTCACTACACAAGTTACCTAGGAGAAGAATCCAAGATAGCAACTTTTTTGTACCATAATGAGAGTCTTTTCTCGATAGGCAGTGTAAATAAGAGTGACATCTGATCTGAAAAGTCCGCACTCCTTTTTTTTTGCCTGCATTGTAACGCCATCGACCACCAATGATGGTTTTCATGACAACCTCGCCTTTTCTTTGTTGTTTTTTTGCTATGCCACAAGGAAGTAGAAACAGTTCTTCAGGGCGATCGTGGTTATCATCAGTACAGGCCTATTTGTCATGCCATTTAAGTACTTTTACTCCTGTAGCTTGCTTTTCTTGACCAAATTATCTTCACCTTTGGGCTAATTTTTGCTAGTTGACTTCTTTTGGACCCTTGCCTTTTCGGTCAACTTCGAAGGGGTGCCACAAAACCACTAAGTTTTCTTTCTTCACCAAAGCAGAGTGTTGGCCAACCTTGTGGAGTTGTAAAAAGTTATCTGCAAAACCAGTGGTTTCTTACCCTCATTTAGAGAAATGATTCTCCATCAAATGCATGACAATTTTATCTGCATGTGCCCTCCTCTTGCAGTTACGACGTCTGAGTCTTACCGAGCGTAAAAATTTTTTCGCTTTTTAAAGTATAACCCATACAGTGGTACAAAATCTTGTAAATTTTTGACCATCCATATTTATGAGCCTTTTTTTGGCAAAATATTGTTTAAAAATCAAACGCCCTCTCCATGGAACCATAGACTCGTCAATAAACTAGTGACTCTTCAGGTGTTACCAGACTTTCAAATTTTGCATTTAAATGATTGAGCAGTTTCTTTATTTTCCACAACCGAGGCTCTTCAGTTGCTGGTTCCTCTCATTATTTTGGAAATGTAGGCATTTTTAGGAGACAGTCAAATCTGTCTCTGCTCATAGTTTTCTTGATGACACTATTTTGGTACATGGGATTGTTTGACCAGTACATTTGTCTTTGAGGCAATGGGCATTTGCCCATGATCATCAGTACACCAAAAAATTTGTGTATCTCTTCAGTTGTACAATCAACCCATCTAGCCATTGCTGAACGCTTTTTTACAGGCTTTGAAGCAAGGTACTGATGTGCATACCTGTTAGTTTCCAAAACAATCAAATTCAATAATGTATCATCTAGGAACTGTTTATAAATTTCAAATGGATCATTTAAATTAAATTGGCCAACAGTTTTTAAGCCTGCATTTCCTGTGAAAGGATATGATCTGCATGTCAATTTTGGTTCTGTCCACTCTAACTTATTTTCTACATATTCACAATGAACCTTACAAACTACATCTTGTACAGGGTCACTTACATTTTCAATATTATTGCCTTCATTCGTCTCCACTCTCCTCTCTAACCCTTTGATATTCCTCATCTACTTCCATCAATTCCAATTCATCTAAATCACTAACAACGCCATCTTCTTCATTCAACTCCTCTGCAACTTGTTACATCACTTTCCTCATCTGATGGCATATATTCACTGCCACTAACTGAAAAATCGGTCAAAGAACGATCACTAAAGTCATCATCAAGGGCGTCATCGATGTCTGATTCATCCATTTTCTAAAATAAAAATGAACTCACTGAACTTACAGCAACACAGAACAATCTCTACGACAAGAAGACAGGTAATGGCGGCTTATAAAGAAGGTCTGATTCGTATTGTTGCTAATAGAGCGCTATAAGTAGCTCCGGCAAGTGTCGCACTCTTAAGGCTTGCCAATAGAAGCTCTACGCGCACTATTTTTTTGTCACTAATAGAGTGCGCCACCGGTGTAGCACGTCGTCTGAGAAAGTACCTTTCTTCACCAGGGGACGACGTGCGCCACCGGTGTCACATACTTTAATGTGAATTAAATATGATAAATATTGATTCATACGTATTATATAACATTATAGAATAATAATATGCGAATAAAACCGTTTCCTCATGAACAATACTAACGTCGGGGTTTAGAGTAGTCTATGTTATTAAAACATCGAGAATTATTGATGTTGGAATTTTTGAGCGTGCGCCACCGGTGGCGCATTTCGGGGTGAACGTGTTAACAATGTAAAACCACCTTTGGTGGTTGTGTGAAGTTATATATAAATCGTTGGTTCTCAGATTGTTAGGGACAGCTTCTTATTTTTAACATCACCTGACAAAATAAGACGTTCTTTAATTTAGTATTCAGTTTTTTAATTCACCAATGCTCATATGAGTCTCATAGAGTGACATCTTGAACCCGATATTACTTACGTGAAATAAGCTTCGTGCATAATTTCATGTCTATAGAATATGTTAGTTCATTCTCCGGTGAGCGTCCGGACAGCTATATCGATAGACAGACAGACGGACATAAATAAAATTTATCCAACTCCCGAGTGATTGGCTTCGATAATGTTTAAAATCTATAAAGCAAAAATTATTCTCTTTATCAAAATTTAGTTAATATTACTAACAGTAAAATAGTATATTTATGACTTCTAAAAACCTTTCTTGATTTTAATCATATAATACTGTTTATACTTTAGCACGACCGTCAAATAAAAATAAATAATAATATGTAACATCAAATAAGAATAAATAACAATATGTAAATGGATGTAGTTTAACCCAAAAAGCAGCAAGTACATAAGAGAAAGTAATAAGAGAGACAGTGTAGAGCAATATAACCTGCATCACTGTACAACAATATGAATAAAACCATTATCTGTCTTGAGCTGTGTTCAGGTTACATTTTGTTTCTGTTTGGCTTGTACTGCTTGTTTTATAATATGTACTAATACAATTTTAGCATATATAGTTTGATAATTAAAGAATTTTAAGTGGTATTATTTTTTCTTTCCATACTCCTTTCATAACTGCTTATATTATGTTGTGCCGATAATAGCTTTGATATAAATCTATTTATTGAACGTAGTTTCGATAATATTAGAAAACACTTTATTGATACGTGTAAAATGTGATCAAAGGATATTATATACATGTTATGTTAATAGTCCAGGAGACCAGAGCCAATTCACACTGTATAAGCGCATAACATACTTCTTTTTGAAATCGATGGATATATATATACGCTAAAAAATGAAACCTTAATTTAATTGAAGGTCGAAATTTTAGGGTATAAAACTCTTAAAATTATGAAATGACAGTTTTTCATGTATAATAATATAGCTCCTATCTTGGCACACCTAGAACCAATCGCCAGACACGTTTATAATGTTAAATCGGTGCCAGCTTCCAACGTATGTATATCCGGATATTGGTGGCTATCCATCCCTTTATCTAGTTATATACTTTATATCGGTCAAACTATTAGTAAAGTGAGTACTACTTACTACCTGGTGTAGTGAGATAGGAAAATATTATCACCGATGGGTTAGTTCATATATAACTCAAAACCATAGATATATCATATATTTAAAGTCTTAGATATGTTCAAGTGTACAGTATTAAATATTAGTAAAACATTAAAAGAACTCTTGAAAATACACAAAATTTTCAAAATTAACTTTTTATAAAATGTTCATGAAGAGGTCCATCATTTACAGGACTAATGACCCTGTAAATTATAACTATTTAAATTTTAATTATTGAATTAAATGGTAACTTATTTATAATTTGAAAGATGAATAGCTCTATTATTGAAGTAGTTATAATGAGAAAATAGTGTAGAAAAGGAACCTTTGACAATCCAAAAAGATGTTTCCCTTTACGAATGAAACAACAAAATAGCAAGATGTCAATTAGATTTTATTTCCATAATCAAAAGTGGTATTTTTAGATTGCTTCATTTTAAGAACAGGGTTTTTATTTTAATTTTTTCCTGCAAGGGGCCCATTTTTAAAGTAAAAAAAATCTATCAGAGTTACTTTCAAATTCCTTAAGTGAATTGCATGTAGCTCACCGCTTTCTCAATTAAAACTAGGAGAGTTTTATACGCATTTATATAAAACGTATATTATTTAGTTTCGATCATATTTTACCCCATGATGCATAGCGATGATTGGCCGACCTGAATAAGCTTTCAGTTAGTAATTTCTCTTCATACATATCTAAAAATTTTCAGTAAACATATTACGATGACTTGGTATATTATCGTACTTACATAGTCGTAATTGTTTTATAATTAAAATGTCATCTTCAATTGAGTGCTCGAACAAGGAGAAACTTTCAAGAACGATTCATTCGTCGATATGACACAGACAGTGCTTGTAGCAATCTATTACATTTCATTTTTAGATACTTTTCCAACTTACTGATTAATCATATTCAGTACATTTTAATTGCCTAAAAGGGAAAGCAGTAGTAGTATATTTTAACGGGCTGCATATTTCGGCAATTACTACTCTGGTAGAATCTCACTTTAATTTATCAGCAAGCTGCGTGAAATGGTAATGATAATTGAGTGTGAAACCTATGAATGACATCATAATCCCATACAAGTCCGTAGTAATGGATTGCTTCTCTCATACTAATGACTTTCATAGACATTATATACCTAGCAGGTAATGAAAAGTTACCACGGTTTCATGAGATCTCACTTTAAATAATTGCATTGGTATATGGGATTTAAAATAAGGCAAACTCTAATAACGAAACAATTTCGGTTGAACTAAAAAAATTTAAACGTATTTGACCTTCAATAATCTTTCAAACTTGTTATATAGTAATTTTGTTATTTTACCCCAATACTTTTTATCTTGGTTACTCTCCTAAGTTTAACTGTATATGAGCATAAATTATCTTATCAAGGTTTTTTAATTCTTTAATCTATACAAGTAAAAAAGAAACAACCGGAAAGCAGTACAAAGACAGGAAAGAGAACATGACTGCTGATACTCAGGAATGCTACAATTAACTATTTAAATTATTTACCCAGAGACCTATTTATTTTGTAACTGTACACTGGACCAGACTCACTGATGGTAATGGTGACACATAAAGCTCACAGATGGTGCCCATATCACTCTACTCACTCAGAGAACCCCAATCACAACTCCATTAAGCTTCTTGGAAAGAAGAATCATTTGAAGAAAATAAGAATTATTAAAAGAAGAATTATTTTTCTACATAGACGACCCTAGATGAATACTAAATATGAATGAGGGAGTAAATGAATCATAACTTAATAAACAATAAGAAATCAATTTACTTGGTAGAAGTCATTAAAATCCATACGAATAGTTATGAATTTTTTATGTTTAAAATAAAAATACAACATGACATATATTATAAGATGGCGCTTTTCAACATTACAAAAATTTTACATTAATTATCTTGTGAATGTATATTTTACTTTTAATTATGTCGAGCAAATAACGTTCTGTGTAAAATAATTATACACTAATAGCAACTAGTACTAAAGCCAAAAATATCATAATTGTATAATATTAGAGCTTGGAAGAACACCAGAGTACTCTCGTGTTCATTATACAAAAGTAGGAATTGTATAATGGAAGCAAATATAGGCTGAGGCCGCAGTGTTATAATAACCTCGTTACTCCGTGAATATACTTTACATTTCTTTCCCTCCTTCCTTTATTTCCTGCACGTTTTTTCAGTTTTATCTGCAACTTTAGATGGCTTTTTATAAAAATGTTAGCTTTATATCAAGTTTATAATTAATATATGTTTTTACGCGTTGCACTTATCAAATATATCACAAGCATAGGAAATATCATACAACTGATCTTATTTGTACAACGTTATAGTTATATATTTTGGAAAAAACATTATGAGATTTAATGTCTCATTTCCATATGAGACTGGCTTAAAATCCCTTAAAAATCTTAATGTTAAAAGAATGATATCAATGATACGAAAATATTCAAAGAAATAATTAAATTTTAAAATAATATAGCAATAACTATAAAAAATACGATTTTTACTTTTATTACAACTACAATAACTTTATTCCCTTCCGAATAAACCTTAATATCTTGTTTATCCTCAAATTGTAATTTATTGCTGGAGTAAGTCTCACCTTCATTTAAAACTTTGAATATTTTAACGCTAGTATTAGGTTATTTGCCTATGAAATCATTCTTTTCTAAAATTTTCATAGTTTAATCTTGTGTAAATTGAAAGTGCTGACATAATGCACGTCCAAATTTGTCATTGAAACAGATCATAAAACATTTATTCATAAATTTATTATTCCACTACATTAGACTTTTCCAGAACTATTACTTTTCTTTTTTACGTAGTACATTAATAATGATTACAGGATGTATACAATTAGACTTAATGTTCGAATCATGTTGTTTTGTTGAACACAGTTGTGTACGGCCTGCTAAGTAGTGTGGTATATGTAATCCTCCTCAAATGTTGTGTTGTTAGTCCTGAAACTAGCCTGCAATATCCAGTGTCTTAAACATTTCCACAAGTTGTACTGTCACCTAATGATGTTAATCCAATAAATAGCTATAGAAGAAGAAAAATTATCATTCCAAAATGCTTACAAAGGTAGTGTAATCTTTATATTAAGACCTGACTGAAATGCTGAAAGTACTGACCAAATGCAGGTCCAAATTTGTCATGTAAATTTGAAACCGATCATAACATACAAAAATATCGTAATATTACTTTGTGACTGGGAGATACAGAACATAAGTTTATGAAAACGAGCCTTAATATTTTTAGACATTGAATACATCCCAATATACATTATGATTATTAGTACAAATATTAGATATGAAAAGAACCACTATCTTTATGAAAATACGAACATTTAAGCTTAAGGTTTAAAGTTAATATTTACAAATATCTACAACGATATCTTTATACAGGGTGATTCATGAAGTTCTCCCCCCACTTCTACAGCACATTGTACTAGTAAAAATAATGAAAAAGTGTTATATAAAACATAGGTCCGAAAACGCTTCGTTAGCGAGTTACAGCTAGCGAAAGATTTCGCCTGAATTCCTGGGTAAAGAGTAAAATAAAAGCCATACTGAACTTTTGGAAAGGTTAATTAAGTAAGAAATATCGTGGATTCTTATGTATTTTTACCTGATAAAGCTAATAAAATTGGTTTCAGAACTGTACCTGTAGTAGTTTTTGAGGGATTCAGGGTTAAATGCAAAAAATTGGGGCACGAAACAATGTTTTTTTTTAAGTTTGATATACAATAAACTTTGTTAAATTAGTAATAAATACGTAAAAATCAACAAACATTAATTGTAGAGAATTTAATTCTGAGAAAATTGATATAATCAAAGTCTAAAATAAAACAGAAATAAGTACCAAAAAATCGATTTTATTCAGTATAATACATTACTAGCTGTAAAGAAATACCGTACGGTAATTTGGTAAAAATAAAACAAAAACAAAATGTTTGTTCCCTAATGATGAGATAAATTGAGAAAACAAGAATAACTGTTAAATAAATTTGTTTGTAAATAAAAATATCATGTTTTATTACGTTGTATTTTTTTTAAAATACAAATTTACATCAAATGTTCGAAAATAAATGAAGCAAACATTTTCCCATTATTGTTTACTAATCATAGAAATGCAGTTTTTTGTTTTATTAATTTCTAAGTTGGTAACGCACGAATAACAGCTGATCAACAATGGTATTCTGTACTGTTACGTTAGAAACTGTGTATTAGTGGTGTTTTGCAAGCTACAGCAGGAGATCGGGTTCTGTGAATCGTGTTATTAAATGCAATTTTTCTGTGAGTTATAATTCCGATTGTTTATTCAGCGAAAAAATGCCTTACTTATTTACATCAGAGGAATACGCTGATATGGTTTTTATTTTGGGTTACTGTAATAGTAATGCTAGAGCTGCTTTAGAAGAATATGAACTACGATACCCTAATAGGAGGATTCCAGATACCAAAACAATTTCAAGAACTTTTTCGTACTCTTCGGGAAACAGGATCACTACCAAGTACTAGAACCAATTATGAACGAGCTGTCCAACTTGATGATGATATTGTTATTAATGCTGTTTCATCGCAGTCCAGGTGTAAGTACACGACGTATTTCTTAGGGCGGATAGGAGTTTCGCAGTCAACGGTGTGGAGGTCACTTAATCGAAACAAATTTTATCCGTTTCACAAACAAAAGGTTCAACATCTACAGCTAGGGGATGGTCCGCTTCGCTTGGAGTTTTGCAACTTTTTGAATATTAATAATCAACTCTACAAGCGTATTTTTGTTTACGGATGAGGCACAATTCACTCGGGATGGTGTCAATAACTTGCACAATGAACACTCATGGGCAGAAGAAAATCCACAGGAGGTAGTGGAACAGAACTTTCAACACCGATTTAGCGGTCAATGTCTGGTGTGGCCTTTTGCACAATCGGCTGATTGGACCTTTCATATTACCTGGACGCCTAAATGCCTGAGTTCTATTTGCATTTCCTTTCAAGAAGAGTTGCCGGAGCTGTTAGAGAATGTTCCTTTACATCTCAGACAAAATTTGTACTTCCAGCATGACGGAGTACCTCCCCACTTTTCACGTGCCGTTTCTGCTTACTTAAATCATCAATTTCCTGGACACTGGATTGGTCGTGGAGGGCCTCACCCTTGGCCACCAAGATCACCAGATCTATCTCCATTGGATTATTGCATCTGGGTATGGATGAAAGACATTGTATACAAGACAAAAGTGAATTCTCGTGATGAATTAATTGCCCGTATTATGGATTCGGCTGTGCAGATACAGGGAAGTCCTGAAAAATTAAGAAACGCAACAAAAGCAATACACAAACGTGCTGCAAAATGTATTGATAATGATGGCCTCATTTTCGAACATCTATTATAGAAAGGTGCGTACGGTTGGCCCAACATGATTAATTTTGCTTAAAACTAGTAATGTATTATACTGAATAAAATCGATTTTTTGGTACTTATTTCTGTTTTTATTTTAGACTTTGATTATATCAATTTTCTCAGAATTAAATTCTCTACAATTAATGTTTGTTGTATTTATGTATTTATTACTAATTTAACAAAGTTATTGTACATCAAACTTAAAAAAACATTGTTTCGTGCCCCAATTTTTTGCATTTAACCCTGAATCCCTCAAAAACTACTACATGTACAGTTCTGAAACCTATTTTATTAGCTTTATCAGGTAAAAATACATAAGAATCCACGATATTTCTTACTTAATTAACCTTTCCAAAAGTTCAGTATGGCTTTATTTTACTCTTTACCCAGGAATTCAGGCGAAATCTTTCGCTAGCTGTAACTTGCTAACGAAGCGTTTTCGGACCTATGTTTATATAACATTTTTTCATTATTTTTACTAGTACAATGTGCTGTAGAAGTGGGGGGAGAACTTCAATGAATCACCCTGTATATAAAATTACCACAGAGTCGTAGTATTATAAAGAGATTTCTGTAGAGGAAAACAAAGAGGAAGATAATTTGAAGATTCATGAGTCTGTTGAACAATAAGGCTGGAGGTTAAAATGAATGAATTTTGTCTACGGAAATTGCTGCTATTGTTCCAAACACTCGCGTTATTTCTGTTTGTAGTTAAACAACATATTGCCATAGTCCAATTATATTCTATTTAGGTATTTATTCAAACTATGAAATTCTTGTATTTGTAATAAAATCATTAATTGGTACATAAATTATTTAAAGCATGAGGACAAAGTAAGTTAAGTTGTTTAAATTCAATTCATCAATCATTGTAAACCGCATAAGTATACCTATATAATATACTTACATTCAAGAATTCCATTCCATATTCAATTTCACTAATCAAACACTCTATTAGTATACACCGAAAATTTAAAACATAAGGACATATGTTTTAAAAAATCCAAAAATTCTTCATGATATGCTATCCTAATAATTGCTATTTTTCATACTTCATTGGGTCTGTAAGTCATTGTTTTATTTACCCTATGCTCAGAGATCTGAAAAATATGCTTGCTCATAATAAGAATTTTTCAGTCCGTTGATCTAAAATTTTTATTATATTTTCAGTAGAAGTAAAAGCACAGAACTGCTAGTTTTGGTACGGAAAATTAAATACTTCTATGTTCAAACCTACTGCGTGGTAAAAATGAAATAAAACGTAATAATTAAATTTTTTTCTATGTGATAAAAACAGTTTCTCTTCACATGAAGTAAAAGTGTTAAGAGCTAAATCGTATTTTGTACCTCGGGCTTTAGCTCGTTTGTAAAACACGTGTGCTGCTAACGATACAAAATACTAATTTAATAATTAAAAAGGAGTCTTTTATATTATATAACCGCATTTCTTAATCGGTTGTCTTTTTAGAAACACACACTGATGTAAAAATAACTTATAAAACCTGAAAGTATGAAATTATTCTTGTAATGAAAGTTTTTTACTTGTTTATTGTAAACGCACGGCAAGAAACTCGCAGTGTCTTATAAGATAAGGAAAAACAATTCCTAATATAATACCTTGGTTTAATCTGACAAGACAATATATTATCGCCTGAACTGCTCTATTGGAACTGTTCTAGAAATATTGTCGTGCAATAAAAATGCAGGCGTATAACAGAAATTCCTCCGGCAATCAGCTCGGGGCTCAACAGCTCAGCGTGAATAGCGACGAACGAAAACATCCCTAGAGATAGTATCTGTCAATAAAATATCAAAATCTACTTTCATATCATCGTGTTTGCATAACAATTTTTTTTGAGAAATGTAGTTCGTATAACAGAAAATACATTTAAAAGTAAGGTTATTTCTTCCGCGTAACTCCCACAACGTATTTTCCAAACAAAAAAATAAATTAATGTTAGGTAAGATACATTGAAATGCAATATTTGTTCCAAATATTTTTTAACACTTCTTTCCTTGCACTTATAACAATTTTGATTATTAAATTTCATAGCATTGTGTTTAAATTGATAAGAAAATAGTAAGAACCATAAAAATTTCAGATCGAATCTTCACATATTGCTCTAAAGTGTTTTCCAAACATGAATACTGATAAACTTAAATAACACGATGTAGTCAATAGCAAATTCTCAGATGTAAACATCGAATAACTTTTAGCAAGCAACTTGAGTACTATTAATATTATATAATATTATACTCTTGGCACTGCTCTCATGTATTCAATCTGACAAGGAGACATTAGATATGACAATGATAATGAAGATAGGTAACGCCATATGTCAGTACTATAATGTAGTTTGATTTTATCAATTGAGTGTATTTAGCTTTAACCAATTCAATAAAACTAACTTACATAACACGTTTTTCCGGCTCAATCCATGTAGAAACTTGGCATACACAGTTAAATTATTGAATTATTTAGGCCTCATTATGTATAATCATATTATGTAATCCCCTAGTTGTGGGTTAAAATGTTATATCTAAGAACACGCTAATATGAAATTAGATTAATTATATTCTCTTACCTTAATTTGATGAAGTTATTCATTAAAATGGAGTTTCTTTGTTCAATGAAGTTTCCATACAGTTATCAGAAAAATTACTACAATACTGTCAACTTTATATAAATATATCACTTCTGAAATCTATTAAAGAGTAATATCTTTCTGTACAAGGAGTCTAGCAAAATCAATTCTTTATCATGCAAAGGATATATACCTATTTATTGCATAGTGAGGCCAGTATCAAAGATGTGTTATAGTCTAACTTTTTAAGAAGATTATAAATTATTGTCTTGATTATAGAAAATTTGCCGTGATAATTTCGCTACAGGTGGCAGGACTGGGCAAATTTTTTAGTGTTGAATTTTGGCGTATTGTATGTTGTGACCACAAGCGGATTTGTTGTTTTTAAACAATGAAAGACAAAATTAGATACTTTCATAGTATCTAACATGTGTTTTAGTAAACATTTTTAGTAAAATTTTGTAAAACAGTTGAATATAAAAATATAAATCCTTAGGTACCATTAGTATCTAAAACAACTTTTAAATTACACCTAACGAAATTAACAATCATTTTAGGCCAATGTATGTGCTAACGTGTATAAAAGTGTTTGGCAAAACATTTTAATCTTATGTCCGGTTTGCATTTATTTTAATTAGAATACCTTAGGGTTTAAGTCTAATAACTTGGTGTGTACTGGAAAATACAGTAACTGTTATACACTTAATAATATATCTACTCATTTAAATTAGTAGTAAACTTTCGACACATTTAAAAAAAGAAGTAACAAAAGTGTCAATAATTCGTCAATAATCCGTACTAAGTCTCTAGCTTCTATGATAAACAATGTGATCTTCGGGAAGTCGGTCCCAGTTTAGTCTAGCTATAGTCAACGTAAACGTAGAAAATTAACTTAGTTTTTATTTTATGTGCCCTTTAGTACACAGGGTAACTCGCATGTAACATTTTGTTTTTAAAAGTGTTACAGCGCATTCTGTGGCGTATAATGAAATTATCTTATGTAACCAAACTCCAACATCGCATGAGGCTCACTGTGCAGTTTTTTACAGGTTTTTGTTTTACACAGTTCATTTCTCTCTGGGATTCTTTCTCTGGCTAAATTGGACGTTTAATAAACTCAATATAGAAGAATTAACAGTAATAGGCATTCTAGAGCAGCAGCACTAGACCTTTTACTGAATAAAATTTACCTGACATCACGTATCCTAACAGGCTTCGCTGAGGTTCGAAATTCAAGTCATTGACCATTCGATACTTTCAGATGTTAAAGTCTCATATAATTATACTCAGTTTGTTTAAAACTGATTTATTCTGAATTTCCCCGTTGCTATCATAGTTATCCAAAAGTAAAGATTTTTACTAACGTTCAGCCAAATGTCATGGAGTGACACGTAACGTAACCAAATTCAAATGTTACATACAATCCCATTCTTGTCATTGAATCTTAAATTGACTTTTGCTACATTATTTGTTTCCTTTTTCCTATGAATAAAACTTATGTACAAAATTTTGTTTTCTAGTATGTATACTCTGTATTTTCTTGCTTCCATCATGGTTAACCTGAAGGCCAACGTGAAAATATTTGCTGACGCTCATTCAAATCCCATAGAGGAACCATGATCTAACTCAGTATTGATCATGCAGAAATAATGCTTCTTGCTAAATTTCATGCGTATGGATTGATATGTTTTCAGGATATCGCGGAAATGGAATTTATCAATCCTCTCGTGCCATAGGCTTCGTAAATCTTGGCTAAAATAAATGAAACTAACTACAAATGATTTTTCACACGTTTAAGCTAAATAAATTTTAGTGTCAACCAAAAACATGTCTACTTTTTGATTCTAAAACTATTATAGGGTACCACCATAGTACGTCATTTAATACCTGTTTTTTTAAAAATTACTCTACGACGTTCTTAGTATACCTCCCAGTATTCTGTCCTCTAAATAAACTAGAATTTATAACTGGAGCGTTTTGTAGCTTTTAATATTATTAGTCAAAGCAAGATAAATTTGTTTATTTTCATTGAGATACCTTTTTATGAGTATAACAATGAAAGATTATTTATTCACAAAAACAAGATTATCTTCCAGTGGACCATCCACTTATTATCCGAGAATTCTTACTTAAGTCCATTTAATGATAGGACATGTCGTAGAGACGTATCTATCACGTTTATTCTATCAGGAGGGTGATGCAAAAGCACGTTTTGAGTTAAACTGTTTAGGTTTTATTTATATACTGTAAATCTCACAAACCAAATAGGGGAGCCGTAAGAATGTACATGGATGTTACCGCTAGTTAAACGTAAGATATTATAAAGACAAACACCAAATACAATTTAATAAATCATTATAAAATATATTTAACTCTTCAAAAGTGACAAAATTTGTCTGTCTTTTCTAACTATCAGTGTTATATTCCTGACGGAGAAATGTGGGAAGGCAAACATTCCAAGTTGGATTATCCCTTTCAACTACACTTTAAATAGGAATTTCCACTGGAATCTATTTTAAACGGCCTCGGTAACCTTGAACAAACTCGCGCACTTTTGCCTGAGCTTTAGCGAGTCGTTCATCAACTCCACGGTATAGGGAGAAATTTCATTTTATAGATTGGAACATCAGGTTCTTTGAAGCGTACATGTTTACGTCAAAACTGGATATCTAGAAATCAGCGTATAGCAATTAGAGATAACTAGCTTATTTTGAGCATGGTATAAAAATATGCCTAACACGAAATTTGAATTACTAGCGTAACTTCAAGATAAATGGCCCAAACAGGCAACCTTTGACTATACAAATATTATTATTTCTATTGGTTGATATTTGGAAGACAGTTCGAGCGCCTATTAGATCAGTTTTACGGCGCTCTAAGTCACCCACTTTTGTGACTGTCATCCTTGCTTGGCACAAACATCAGTTTTTCTTTGTTAGACCCTAATGGAACTCCCATTCCAAGCAGTTCCAGTCCTATAACTGATAGTATAGTATATATAATATATATATACTATATATTATATATTATATAGTAGTACTAAGTAGATATTATAATTATGGGGTTCCTGGGCGCACTTTCGGAGCCCGACCTAAAACGAAGAAGCTAGTGTAAAATTAACTGTTCAAAGTGTAACTCCATAAGAGAACGCGTGAAGTTAAGATAGAAAGAGTAGCTAAAGCGTAGAGATAAAAGCTGTCATATGAATAAAAGCTCAACAAAGTGTGTAAATTCAGGTCAGACACACTAGAGTGATCCCAACTAAGCTATAACAAAGTGCGAAATAAACACAGGCCAAATTCACCCCTCACATGAAAAATTAAACCGAATCTTACAGTCGTTCGTCATCCAAAAGCGATGCGGTACAGTTACTATCTACCTCTGTGGAATGAAAAATTAACCAACATCCTCACAGCTGTTTGGCTTTTCTACTTTCTTTAAGAACGTGTCGCTTTTGTAAAATTGTTTTGTCCAGAATCTGCTACGAATAAAGGAAAAAAATCTTCAATGACAGTGCGAGGTGTTGCTACTACAGGACCGGACCATCACGATAATTCCGCTTCGCCTGAGTCATAATCCTGTAGTGATTATCACTGCCAGTGGAGAGGCGCAATCGTTTGGTTCTTACAAGCAAACATTTACAATTTTTCTATCATAAATGGAGCGCGAAAAAATATCATGTCCCGTTCTGCCCCAAACAAAAAGTAAATTTTCTTTCAAGCGATAAAAACTATGATCGCCATATATTAATTCTAAAAGTCACGAAAAAAAACAAGCAAATTATACCGATAATGAACTACAAATTTATTTAAGGACAAGTGGGGTCTAGACGAACCAATAAAATTGCGCGATCACGAAAACAACAGAGTTTAATCTATTGAGAAAATTACGTGAACATTAAAGAGAGAAATTTCAAAGTTGAAAAAAAAGAAAAATCTCGACTCTAATTTAATGATGACAAAACTTACATTCAATAGCCTGCGAAAAGTTGGCTATCGAGTACTAATCGATAAAACCAAGTCTGAAGATGATCGAAGAAATTGAGAATTGATAAAACTACTCTTAAAGTAAAATCCGAAAAATATCATTGAGTGTAGAAGTTTTATCCTCATATCAACACGGTCTTTTCTTCAAGCAATACATTTTAACAAACTGTGACCACGACAATTTCCATGTCAATTTACAAATATATCTTTTTCAATTATGCGGTCAGAAATTAAGAAAGTTTAAATTCGAGAAATTTCAAGAAAAAATTGTCTAAAAATATGAAATGGGCTATCCAATCTCTTTGGAATGTGAATACGAACGAACTTTAGTGAGATTGGTGAACCGCAAAAACATGTCTAATGTATTATGTACATATCAAAGCAGGAAACGAAAGAATCTTTGACGTAACACGAGACTTTATATACTTAAGCAATTTAATTATAAAGATTAACACAACTCGAGAACAAACGAATAATCAAAATAAAGAGGTTCCGGATGGACCATTTAAAAGTTGTAAAACCAAACTTAGTTTTGAATGCTAACTTAACCAAACGATCGAAATGGATGAATGCAGGATCATTACACTCGATTTTACTCAAAGGGAAATATTCAAAGATGAAAACAAGCTTGTATATAATATAAAAAATTGAGATGAATTTTGCTTTATTTACTCAATATGATTGTGCTATATGAAAAACCAGAAAGAGACGATCTTGGCGGTAGATAGGAACGTTTTGTCAGAAGCAATACGAAAAA
Source organism: Homalodisca vitripennis (assembly GCF_021130785.1). Lineage (NCBI taxonomy): Eukaryota > Metazoa > Arthropoda > Insecta > Hemiptera > Cicadellidae > Homalodisca > Homalodisca vitripennis. The sequence goes on from NW_025784052.1 coordinate 17,459, forward strand.
TTTTGTGAATGAACGAAAATATTTTCAGGTTTCTAGAGTATATCCAATGTCTCTAGATAAGATATTACAAATATTTTGGAAAATAACGAAGCTACACAATTCACGAAGTATAAAGTATCCAACAATGTCTATCCAATGTCTAACAGTTTTGATGGAAAATATTAACATTGTTTACCGTTAACAAATTTCCTGAAAAAATATGACACTGAAATACAAACATTGATTTCATTGTATTGGTTAAACAAGATGATAAATCTCAATTACTGTTATATGATAACCCGATTTAAATAAGCTTGTTTCTTCGCAGATTGTCTAAACATTAAAGAATAAGCAAAATTTTTCTGAGTGTTAGAAGATGTTTTAAGCCATTTTTACAAATCTGGGGAGATTTAACACAGATCACTTAGACAATTTGTAAAAATCATGAAGTTTGTAAGACCGAATTATGCCATTTCCAAGGTCAAAACCAACTTAAAATTTACTAATTCATCAAAAGAAAATTTAAACCATTCCGTACGTAATTTTACATATGGACTTCTTGAGAGCATATTAGAGAAAAATTATACCCGACATGCAAGAACCAAGTCCACAAAAGATTCGACGACAACCAAGATTCAGAAGGCCACATTCCTTATGTGTTTTTTACTCTGTATTTAGATGTCGAAATGTGACCAACTCGCGCATGAGTACAAAACCCCGGGGGATGATGTTTAGTGTTAGATCAGTGCCAAAAATGAAGAAGAATTTGACAAGAAACGTCCCCGACAAAACTTGCGTTTGGAATGAACTCAATCTAAAATTTATTCGAAATACACTAGCAGAAAATAATATAATTCGTAAGAACCATGAAAACTCTATGAAATTTTGACAGAAAGAAGAAGAAATTTTCGTATCAAAATTCAAAACGTTTCGGTCATATCTGAGTGAATGGTCTGCTTATTGATGTTGGGTCAATTCAGTCATGGTTTTACATCCCTGAATAGTTGGAAAAAGATAAGGAGTTATAATAAAGTGAAGAGATTCATCTGTCATTTAACAACGGGCAGAAGGTTTCGAGGCGACAGCTCATGTCATGTTGACAAATCTAAATTTGAAATTTCCTCAGGAATTAATTCCCGATTTTCCTGCCACATTATGTCAAATATATCGATACTCATGTTGGTACTATAAAAGAATTGGGCTAAACAATTATGGAGGAAAATGGATTGATTTCGATTGCCAAACACCGATTGAAAAATATTATATAACATTTATTCTGTAAATTCTTGGAATATGGCTATGAATTCGAATGGGTGAATAAGCCAAGAAAATTCATCAAGTTTTCGATTTGTAGGACAACCGTTCAGATTCATTGGCCCTACGTACCTAAATAGTAAAAGTTAGCTAAAAAATCTAAAAGAGAGGAAGACTTCAAATCATACAAATCATTTTTATACAAGATGGAAGAATATCTTGAACTGAGATAATAGATAAGACAGCCAAAATGACGAAACGACGAGATTTTTTAAAATTCTATCTGGCAAAAGGAATATTTCCACCTATGAAATTTATCGACAGTAATTGAAAAAAACTTGATTACACAGACAGAATTAGGAGAATTGCAATGATTTCTATTCAACTCTTTGGACAAGATGAGAGCATATCTGGAGAAAAGATTTTTCAACAACTACTATAAATGTTTGCGAAAAACACAAAATTAAAAGAGAGGTAAAAATCTTGGAAATTACTCTGATGGAATTTGCTACAATACTCCAAGATGTTTTTTAATCTGCTTCACTCGATATAATTTTCGAAAATTTCAGAAAACAGTTTGCCCTTAATTCGTTATAAAACTCAGATCCGGCACACTATCGTAACAGCTCCCAGTCTCGCATGGGCACGCAAATGTTTTAAAATTAACGAAAATAATGAGCTTTCCCAAGGCTAATTCAACGATTATAATATGATATTTGATGATTCGAAAAAAGGCATCCATCGCGGCGGGCATTTTCTCAGTGTAGTATTTAAAACGTATAATGTGAAAGCAAATAACAAAATATTTAAAAGATTTTGATTAAGCGACGAAAGCCCGAAAAACTATTATACTCTAATCTTCGATGCAACACAAACCTTTATGGGTTATGGTCTTTAGGCAAAAACTAGGTGCCGTTTTAAGTGATATCAAGGTGGATCGTGATTCCTAAAACGTATACAAAAGAAGAGTCGGCAAGAAAACAATTTTTCAGAAACTCACTGGTTGCGACGAAGGATTTATGGCTATATTCTCGAAGTCGATCTTGGATATCCAACAAATTTACAACGAACATCACAAGGGATTTTACCCTCTTGCTCTCAGAACATTTTTTTAAAACACTAAAACTTCTTGCACAAAACTCCTACTGGGATAAAACTGAATTACCGTTGTTCATATTCGAGAAAAGAATTTGAAGTTCTATTTGGGAAACAAGGCGTATGATCTTTGAAAACAATGTGAATAGAGTTATTGCATTCGATCAGAAGCCTTTTATGAAAGAATACATTGATTTTAACACAAACATGAGAACCAAAGCTACAAGCGACTTTGAAAAGGACTTTTATAAGCTGATGAACAACTCAGTGTTTGGGGAAAAATCTATGGAAAATGTGAGAAACAGATGTGATATTAAGCTTGGAAATGAAGAATTTTCAATGAAACAAGCTAAGAAAACAAATTTCAAATGCTTTAACATCTTTGACGACAACTGTATAGCGAGTCACATGTACAAACAAAAGGTTAAATTTAACAAACCGATTTACATAGGATTTTCAGTTCTCGACCTCTCAAAATTGCTAATGTACGAGTTTTTATTACAACAAATTAAAGAAGTTTGATCCCAGATTTGAATCTGTGTTACATGGATACAGACAGTTATTTTCTAGAATTGAAACGAGATCCTTTTAAAATTATTAAAGAAAATATAGATGACTTTGATACAAGTGATTATCCAAAAGATCATGAATGTTTCACTACTAAAAATAAGAAGGTAATAGGGAAATTCAAAGATGAGTTAAATAGCGAAGTTTTAGAAGAATTTTGTGGTTTATGGTCTAAGATGTACTCGTACAAATATCTAGATAAAAACCCAGTTAGGTGTAAAGGAATTAAGAGAAGCGTTGTAAATAAAACAATAAATATCGAAAACTTGAAGAGAATGTTTGTTCGAAGATAAAGAAGAATTTAGGGAGATGACAGTCATCAAAAGTTATAAACATGAGTTGTACACTGTTACCATAAACAATGCTGGCACTGAACGCTAAAGATGATAAGAGAATTGTCCTAGAAAATAAGATCGATACAGTACCGTATGGATATAAAACAAGATATATTAGACGAATTAAATAAACTTGGAAACTTTGATATGTAAATGGAAGATGATTTAATTCACTGTCACAAATGTAAAAAGAAAACGAAAAATATAGATTCTAAAAATTGTTCAAACTCAAAACGGATTGTATAGAATTGCAGCAAAATGTTCAAAATGTAAGACAAATAAGAGTAAATTTATAAAGAATCCTTATGAAAAACAAGTAAAGAAAGAATCTAAGAGTAAGGAAGAAATCGAGATTGAAGCTAGAGAAATTCATGCACCGGTACGAAAGAAGTTTAAAAAGAGAAAAATTATAACATTAGGAATTGACGATTTATGGGCAGCAGATTTAGTTATAATGTCTAACAATTCAGATCAAAATGATGGATTTAAGTATATGTTAAATGTTATTGATACTTTCTCAAAATATGCTTGGTCAAGAGCTATCAAAAGAAAAAACGGCAAGGATATTTCAAAAGCCTTCGAAGATATAGTAAAAGACGCGATAAAGATCAATCACAAACCGCCAAATCTACTTCATAACAGATAAGGGTTTAGAGTTTAAAAATAAAGAATTTAACGAAGTTTTGAGAAAATACAACATTAAGATTTATCATACTGAAAACGAAGAGAAATCAAGTATTGTAGAGAGATATAACAGAACTCAAAATGAAAGAATGAAGGTTCTTTTTGAGATTAATAAAAACTTTAAATGGATCGATATTCTTCAAGAAATCGTAAAGAAATATAACGATACTGTTCATAGCACAATCAAAATGAAGCCTAAAGACGTAGATAAAGATGCAGAAAAAGAGTTATTAGAGTCGGTTTTTAAGTATGTTCCACCAGAAAATTCACACGAAAACTAAATTTAAAGTCAATGATCATGTAAGAATTGTTAGTAAAAAACAAACATTTTCGAACAAATATAAGAACAATTGGTCAAGAGAAATCTTTGTGATTTATCAAATTAATTAACACAGATCCTGTAACTTATAGTATAAAAGATTTAAATAATGAAGAAATAACCGGAAAGTTTTATGAATATGAATTGAAGCAAGTCAAAACTGTAATATAAATTTTCTATATATAAATGGCGCATCAAAAGAAATGTACAAAGTGCAAAGAATTTAAAGATTTAAATGAATTTTATAAAGATAAAAATAGGAAAGATGGAATGCATTATAATTGCAAAGATTGTGAAAGGGAATATCATAAAGAATTATATGATAAAATAGAAAAATTAACTTTGGAAGATAAAGAATGTCTTAAATGTAAAGAAAACTAAAAAAATTTCAGAGTTTAATAGTGATCACTATAGTAGAGATAAGAAAGACTCATATTGTAAAGATTGTGTAAAGAAGAATCTTCATAGATTATATTATGAAGATACTCAATGTGAATGTGGAAGAACTATAAAATGGTTAAATAATTATCAAAAACATTTACAAACCAAATATCATAAGTTAAGAGTTTTACATTTTCATCGTGTAATAATTTTTTCTATATAAAATGGAGTCTCAAAAGAAATGTACAAAGTGTCAAGAAGAGAATAGAAAAGACTGTTATTGTAAGGAATTATATGATAAAATGAACAAAATTAACTTTAGAAGAGAAAAAGTGTTACTTTTGTAAAGAAAATTAAAAATTCATTTCTGAATTTAATAACTGGCAGTATAGTAAAGATAGAAAAGATGCTTTTTTGCAAAGATTGTGCTAAAAAAATTTTCAGCGAAAGTTATAAAAACGAAATGCCTTGTGAATATGAAAAAAAAATTCTACGATGGTTACCTAGTTATGCTAAACATTTACAAACAAAATATAATAATTCGAGAGTTTAACATTTTCATCGTGTAATTTAGATATTCTATAAATCAGTCGAGATTCTGCCATATTTGTAGTAAAATGATTTCCGTTGTATAAAAATATTCAAAGATTCTTTTCATTTGGTTGTAGAGAGATTGATAGAATTTGGTTCGTCATCAATGAACAAAATCTCTAATTCAGGATAATTTATTTTTAGATGGTCTTTTAATCGGTTTGGTATTTCTCGTTTCTGAGCTCTGATAACGTAATAAGGCCATTCCCACATGTGATTCTTCTTAATTAACACAAAAACATGGTGTTTTTTCTTATCAAAAATCTTTACATACCATATTCTCTTCATTAATTCCATTCGCAATTCTTGATTCTCTATTTTCAATGATTTCATTTCATCTTTAATTTGCAAGTGTTTAACTTCGTCCTCTAAATATTTAATCTTGTTTTCAAGTTTGTACTCCACCAAATTTTCTAATGGAGGGTAAAACCTCTTTTGTAACCCACTTTTGAAAGGTTTTTGCTTCTAATTTATTAGATCTTAGTATTAAAGAATAAAATCCAGATTCATTAATGAAAATAGTGTCAGGATGAAGATTTTGAAAGGGTCTATGGCATAGACTCTTGTAATTTATATATTTAAAGACTATTTTCTCGTCATTATCAATATTATTTATGATAGCTTGTCTAGTATTTTCATATTGTAAAATTTCTGCAACATCTTTAGCCTTAAACCAAATTTCATTATTTTCGTCAACAATCGTGCAAATGTCCTTTATTATTGAATGTAAGTTGATTGTTGAGTAGGTCTACAACTGACTCCATTTAGATAGAAAAGAAATTTAACTAGTAATTTTTATTTCAGTATAAAGTCCAGATTCATTGATAAAAACAGGGTCAGGATGAAGATTGTTAAGGGGCCATTCGAATAGCCCCTTGTTTTTTAAGTAAAAATATTGAATTTTGTCATCATCATCAACTCATTTTTTATTCCTTTTTCAATCTTAAATATATGTTGTTTTACTCTCATTATTTAATAAATTTCCCTCAGAGTCTTGTATAGTTAGAACGATTTTTTGAATTCTTTTAATATTTTTTCTAATTGGAATATAATCGATTTCATTCGGTTTTCACTGATTTTTGATCCATAAGCAACATTTGGGAAAAAAGTGTACAAAATTTCAGATTCTTTGTGTAAATGTTCGGTATGATTTTCAAAACTAGGTTTCAACGAGATTGCAGTGCACTTCAATTACATCGAACGGTCTAAATTTTGGCGTTTTATTTCCTAAAATATACCTGATTTGGCTTCAATAGTTTCTTGAACAAACCCTAATAAATCTACAATAATTGCTGAAAAACATTATTCTTACTGGTGATTTTATTTGAATTTTATTAGAGAGATAATTTTTTTGCATTTCAAACTTGTTTTCGTCAAAGTTTAAAGATTTATCTGATTGTTTGAATGTTTTTCAGATAATTTTTAAGGGAATTTTTAATTTGATCGAAAGTTATAATATCCTTTGTTTAAACCATAATATTTTGTTATGTTCTTCTCACTAAAATCTATACAATAAGGAGAACTTTCACTAATATTTATTACAAAATTGTCAGAATAAAAACCGCTTAAACCGATTAAAAATAATTTGACTTCTTCCTCTAAGTGTATAGGATGTTCCAAGTTTAAAACTAATTTAGAGCTTTCTGAAGTCAACTTGAACAGCTTCATTTTCGCAAGCGTTGCTTCAAGATGAAAATCTTCTATTTAAATGGAGAAATTTTTAAAGCAAAAAGATCAGATAAAACTTCAAACGTTTGAAGAAAATAAGAAAGATCAACCAATCAGATTGTTAATTGTTGGTTCAAGTGGATGTGGAAAAACAACTTTATTATTGAATTTTATCTACAATAGGTTGATTCCTTATTCCAATTGTATGTTTTTAGTAAATCTTTAGAACAAGACGCCTATAAAAAATTACAAGAAAGATTTGAAAATATTGAGAAAAACTTAAACAAAAAAATATCACATTTTTATAATGCTTCTGAGGACATAGTTCCGTTAAGCGAATGTAAACCCAATTCGTTAATCGTTTTTGATGATTGTATTTTAGAAAATCAAGACGTTATTAAGGAATATTTCGTAATGTCCCGTCACAAAAAACATATCTTTGTATCTATCTTTCCCAATGCTTTTCAAAGGTTGATAAACAAGTTATAAGAAATAACCTGAATATGTTTGTGTATTTTTAAGCAAGATGATCACTATTCGAGAAAGATTTATAACAATTATGTGGGATCTGATATGAGTTTTAACCACTTTATTGAGTTATGTGATAAAATTTGGAAGGAAGACTACGGATTTTTAACTATTAATCTAACTTTGAAGCCTAAAAATGGTAAATATCTGAATAAATTTTCTAATATAAATGCTGCTCAGTGGTCTGACAAATCTACTTGATAAAATATTTGTTACAATTATTTTTATATTATCTTTTATTTTTATTTACATTATGAAAATAACAGAAAAAACGGTTAAATCTGTTCACGTTCCACGTTCACGTTCCACGTTCACGTTCATGTTTCACGTTTCACGTTTCGTGTTTCACGTTCCACGTTTCGTGTTCACGTTCACGTTCATGTTTTACGTTCGTGTTTACGTTTCACGTTCGTGTTTCACGTTCGTGTTTCACGTTCCACGTTCACGTTTTACGTTCCAACGTTCACGTTTCAAAGAATTTTTCCCTAAATAAAATAGAGGGCGCAGAACCGTACACTTCTGAAGAAGCGAAAAAAACTTGGATCAAATCGAAAAAGAAATTTAAATCAAAGAATTTAAAGAACCAGATCTTCGAATGGATGAGAAAGAAGAACAAGAAACTTACTTCAAAAAATTAATCAAGCCTGTTAACTCTCTGCAATAAAAAAATTGTTGAGCGGCAAAATATTGGAAAAATGCTTTTACAAGCGATAATCAAACAATTTACAAAATGAATTTGGTTCCAGTTGTTTACGACAAATTTTGGCTGATATGTTCGCATTTCCAAGAATCTGAAGTAGAACAGAGTCTTGAAATTTGCCAAAAATTACCATCTAACTAATTCAAACACCATTTTACGAACCTCGTAATCTCATTGAAGACTCTCTACCATAGTATGAACCAATAAAGTCCTGGAACGACGGATATAATAATTGGTAATTAAATTCGGCTAAATAAATTCCCTTCCTAGGAGTAAAAGATGATAAAATTTGGTTTGTATTGGGATATAAAAAAAAGTAAAAGTTTTATGATTGGAAACATTTACCCCGTTAATTTTGAGCATAATGAATAATCATTAATTAATGAAAAAGAATCATATGAAGGAACTCCAGGGTTTTATGTGACGATTTATTAAACAGGCAACTGATGTTTCCAAAAGAACGGTTTATAATTTCTGAAGAATGACTTGAAAAAGTATACAGAAATTTTTATGGGAATCTGACTCAATTTACAAAAATAAATGATCCCATTCAACTAAGGAAACCTAACAAGTCCAAGTAACAGGTAAAAAAATCTC
>NW_025784053.1:0-27118 GCF_021130785.1 Homalodisca vitripennis
GAAATTTCCTTTTCTTTGACTCGTGTTGAAAAGAATATGTTTAAAGTCTAAATTTTTAGGACAAGAGAACAATAATCTGGATTCTAGGTTAAACTAAATTCTGTATTCAGTGGACTAATACATTTCTTACATCCCGTAAGCACGCTCCCAAACTCAGTTATCAAGTGAGAAGATAATGAATAGTCCTGTGTGATGACTAGACATACCACTGTGTCCATTACGGCTACAAATAGGCCTCTTTGTGGGTTTAAAGAGAAATTACCTATTTTGATTATACTACTATCTTAATCACACATTACATTTACCCATTTGAAAGTTAAACATATTCTTAAATTAATCATAACTTTTTTAGATATTGTTTTTGACTTTGGTACAAATACTGTATTTTGAATCTGGACTTTTTATTCGTTCACATAAAGAATCTAAAAAGAAGTTATCAAAATTAAATTATATAAATATAGTTTGCTATAGCTCACATTAACAAAACCAAGAAAAACTTTGAAGACATTATTGACAATTTACGATTTTTCTTACTCTCATCTCTACTGTATTAAAAATATTAAAATGTATTTTTTGATATCTTTATGATTCGTAACCATATTTTCCATGCCTGTTTGTCATATGTTTATTTTAAATCTATTATTTATTTTAAAACCAATGAATAGTATTCTAAATTGTGGATTCCCGCCCACTGATTGATAGTATCGTTGATTTCGCAAAGGGCCTCCTCCACAACAATACAATTTTACATTCACTTTTATACAATAAATCTGTACTTACTTTATAACTTAAGCTATCATCTGGTCGGTATAGAGGACATTGCACCAAAGTTTTTGATATTCTGCAGGCAGGATCGGGCTTAAGTTCACTTTGATGCGTAAGATCACCTCCCAAACTTCGATCTAAACTAGTTAACAAAAACGCTTATGCTCTGTGTGGGAAACCGGCCCATGGCAAGATATCCGCCTTACTCGGGATTATAACACTTTTCGGAAAGTTACTTATGAACCCAATGTAGTATTATGTTTAATATTTCAAATATCCCGACGACCAAAAGATGATGTTACGAAATTACCTTCACATTATAAATTGACCTTGTTAGACAATTTAAAGACTTGGTTGGAATCTTTCTTGAATCGGCATTGAAATAATTGCTTTATATAATTGATCATTTAAGGTTGAATGGGGTAAGTATTACATTAGTCAAACGGGTATACATTTAAATTCAGATACAAGTATATCAATTATCTGAAATTAAAAAACAAAACTAGTTTTATATCATTTATACCAAGTGCAGATTACTAAAATAAAAATACGTTTGAAAAACTTAAGAAAGGTCCTCAAATGTATTATATACTATGCAAATTGATAAAAAAACCACATACTGACATAAATTCCAAAATTCAAATGTCAACGTAAATTCTATTAGAATAACCGGACTTGAATGCTTAACGTAGGCTTAGTCCGAACTATGGCAATAAATACAGCAAAAATGTTATCAAGGCTACTTTCATTTACTAGAAGGTATTTTTAACATGATACATTTAAAATACAAGATGATCTCATTTCCTTTCTTGCCCATTTTATTTATGTGTAAAGATTAACAGACATTCTACCCAGCACCTAATGACAAGTCTTTTAACCATGGTATTAATTTGTTTCTGACTTCTATCTAATCTTTGAGTTACTATTCTTTTTTTTTTGTATTTAGTGATGTTCTCTAAAAATATTTGAAAGCCAAAATTATAAATATGTTAACAGGTCGCTTTCTTTTATTCTTATGTTGAACCCTACTGCAAAGTTTTATAGTAAAAATGATTTATATTTAGGCATAATTTATAATTTTGGACTATTTCGCAACGTAAATAAAAATTTAAAGGTTTGTTTTATTTATACAAACTTTTATGTTTACTCTTTTTTATGTTTTAAGGTCTTAAAAGATGGTGGCCGTTCCAGATAGAAGAAAATGTATGGTTATGTATTAGTTATAAGGCATTGTGAAGCATCTTGTATATTTCAAAATGGCAGCCATGCAAAGCTTTCCAAAGTATAGTTACAAGTAAATATATTTAAAATTATAATTTGTAATTTATCGTAAATTAAACAATTCCAAGTATATAGAAACCACCTATATGTTTAACAATTTTAATCTATTGAGGCTAAGTTGATAGGTACTTTCTAAATTTGTTAAATTGTTACTAACTTTTACATAGCATCATTTACATGCCAAAAATGTATAGTGTTGTTCAATATTAACTATATCAAATTTTCACATTTAAAACAGAGTCAACCAGACATAAGAAATCTACCTTTCTTCCAAGTATATTTCTCCGAAATCATTAGACTAAAAATAATATTAATTCCATTTTAGAACAAAAATAGTATAATACGTGTATCGAATTGTGTATAAAACATATTTATCGAAGGGAACATTAAAACTCTTCGGGTTTTATCTTCTCATGTTTCTGGAATAAGTCTTTGAAGTTCCTACAATCATCGCAAATATTATAATAACGTCAAGTTAAATAAGGTAAAAACAAGTTCCGGGAAATAGTCCACCATTTATCATACGAAAAAAGGTCACGATTTTCCGTTGTGGGTTTCCCGTACATTGTGGGTTGGCTCTTAATTTAAATCCGTTTTGGGCTGACGGATTGTGCTTTTAAACTTTATCTTCCGTATTTGACAGTTTTTTTTCAAGGTGTGTTGAAACCTTAAAACATATTAAACTAAGAAAAATATTTATCGTTTGATATGTCTAAAATCTTTCGATACCTGTCTTATAGTGTGCGCCCCTAACCAATTCTTGGCGAATTTCTTTTTTTAGGCTAGATTTCCTTATTGATGTTTGACGATAAATAGTAGTTGTTGTGTTGTTGCACAATTAAAATTCTATCCTCTGGCTCCATGAACTAGTCAAAGTAGATTTGATAACACTAATACAAGGATTACTATCTTAGAATCTATATACAACAAGATATGAGTACGCCATACCACGTGTCGCGTGGCAGGCTAGCTTAGATTGCTTTGCGTAATTTGAAACCTATATTTCATTACACTCTCGAGATGTCCTGGGGACAGGCAGACAGACAGTGAGTAGTGCCTGATATAACAATAGGCCGACTAGGCCTTGGCAAGAGGTGTCACACGTATGCTATAGAATTTAAATATTGCTGTCGTCCGAGTGGGGATAGTCTGGTTCTGCTACTCGTTAATTCCAATGCAATTCTTAACTAAAGATTATCGCAAGAATACTTCCCATATAAAAGATAAAAATCGTTAAAATCTAAAGGTCTCAAAAAATCCAATGAATCAGAATATCAGTCTACTCAGTGGCGCCTGTCTCGGTAAATTATTAAAACCTGTTCTATTAAATCTATCCTAAAATATAATGTTTTAAGTAGTGGTTTACAAATTTACTTGCCAAAAATGATCTAAAGAGCTCATTGCGTGGACCAATGCCGATTGTTTTAAACCACCTGGTCAAATTAAATATTTAGATGGTAAATTAATAAAACATTTTTCATTTAATTCTAATTCCTAATTATTAATTTTTAAAATTGCAGTTTTGGTAAAAGTGCCAAAACCTTATCCTTTTTGTAGTTGTCGACATAAAAAGAATAATTTTTGTGTCATCGCATAAGCCTAAACGCAAAAATAAACATTCTAAATTATATGACTCTCGTTTATTGTTTCTCTACTGGGTGGTTTGTAGTAAACTTTCAAACTCTATACTTTATACGTATATCTACACTTTTTGTTTCGAGAATAGCTATTCAAAGTCATTAAAATACATAATTTATTGTCGAGAAATAATATATTTGTATGTTATGTTTTTAGTTTGTAATGGTTTTGATTTCAGTGGTATAAGGTAATAAAAACATGGTCATTATCCATCTATATCAAAAAGATACGGAAGGAAGTTTATAGTTTCACTTTACACAATTAAATCTGTTTTTGAGTTATAAATCCGTAACTAACTCATCAGCAAGTCCAAAATATGTTGTGTGTGTGTGTGTGTGTGTGTGTGTGGTGTGTGTGTGTGTGTGTGTGTGTGTGTGTGTGTGTGCGTGTGTGTGCGTGCGTGCGCGCGTGCGCGCGCGCGCCAAACCTTCCACTGTTATCAAATATAATTATAACTCATTGTGTTTTTCTCCAAAGGGGTTTACGTTCATGGTAACACTACCACTTTTAATACAACCCAAGGATCACAAGTCAAGCAGTTTTTTTTTGTTTACAGCTAATTTATCAAACCAAAAGTTTTGTTTTAGTTTGCCTCTAAAAGTATGAGTCACTTGCCCACCTCGTGGGTTGATTCTGATTAATGAGCTTAGACAGCTTTCTGAACTTCCCGTCTCAGTTTTCCTTACCTTTCGGAAAACAAGTTATTTACATCAAGAACCTACAAATATTGTAAACTTAATAAGTTAATGTCCGAAAAACATCCTGAGACACTAGCTGAGATATACACTAGCCAATCATATTTTTATTTATAAGATAATATTGAAATCATCATAGTTATAATGAAAGTTCATCTCCTTCTTTCAATTTTCAAACTTTCACTTTTATAACTAGATTACAAATACTTTTGGTGAGTAGAAAACTTTCATTCCTACATTCTAAATAAACTAATACGAATTTCGTTGTATCCAAAAGAATTATACCTAACTCGGAATTCTTAGACCAAATTTGTAAAGTTCTTGTAATGATTATTTTAACTTTATTGTCCTTTCTGTCTCAAGTTTATGAAACCTCTTTCAATGGTTTTAATGCGGTTTTCATAAGATGATTTAAGTTATGTAAACTGACAGGTACAATAGTATCTATGTATCTGTTGACTACGCGTTTTCAAACATGATTTCTCAAACACTTTTTGAGGTGATTGTACTTCTACGTTGGTTATAAACTTACAACAATAAAACATTAGTTGACACTACCGTTACTCGCAAACTCGTTTTTACTCCAATGAGTTTCAAAAATACTTATGCAATCCCTATTTGTTTTATAATTCAAACTACTAATGAAGCAGTATTAAAAAAGAAATCCATTGAACATTATTTGCTTTTATATGCTCATTGATATATATATAACAGGCCAATTGCTTAGGTTGTTTTTATACAAAAATTTCTACAGACTTAATGCAACTATTTTGTAAGACTAACTTTCAAATGAGGAATCTCAAACTATATGTACAGTTTTACCTATATCATAGAAAAACCTTAGAAATTATAAAGTGTTGTGGAAGTTAGGAATTATCGTAAATATATTTTGTTTACATTTTTGTATCACTGAATCTACATACAAAGTTTACTAGTATGAGTAGCTATCATTTTATTAAATCTTTTAATCGCATAGTAATACGTTAATACAAGCTAGAAATTACCGTGTAATCCCCTTTCCCTAGGACCCTATAACCTTAATTGACAACATTTATGTTTTTCAAGATACCTTAAGAAAGTACACATGTGTTGGAAAAATTTCCCATGGTTTTCTGTGATAGACCAAAGTTGTTTCACACTATTTCAAGAAGATTACACATGCAAGGTCTTATATTAACTGAAGATAAATAATTTCTATTATAGTACATGAGCTCTCTGGTATATTAATATTGAACTATATAATTATTGGACAATAATAAATTGAGTAAATCAGCTCTGCGCGACGCTGAAGGAGAACTGAATTGGCTTCACAAGACAGATGACTGTGGACAGTAATGATGGCGACTGCAGACAACAATAGGTGATTGAACACCCCCTTACACGGTGAGGCTTTGATGATAGTGCGATACTACTGAAACCAATGCACTGTAATATTTGTGTAAGATTCGTTTTTATATACGTGTCCATAAAATGTTATTAAAGTTAAATAAAGTAAATCTATCAACGTTTTCTAATTTAGTCCAAGAAATTAGATTGGAAATCACGGATGATCACGGTAATAAGAGGTCTTGAATATTTTTAACCCTAGAACGGCAACAGGGGTTACGCGTAACCCCACACAGAATAATATTTTGTTGTTGTTGTGGCAATCTTGCTAATACGATCTTGATATTTTATCTATTCTACAAGCAGTCCAGTCTGTGCCCGCACGCGAGATAACAAGTGTGTTGATCAGTTCAAAGTGACTATAAATAATTGCTTGGGGTGACGTATAACCCCTGTTGCCTTCGGTGTATGTCCAAATGCAGAGTGCTGTGTTTAAAGTTTTATTATAATATGGCAAGTACAATAGACCCAAACTTTTAGTGATATAGTTAGAGATATGTTAGATGAAGACAGTGTGATAATTGATGAAGATCAAAGTTCTATAACTTCTGTGGAAGACAATACTGAATACCCGACCGACCTATGATTCTTCAGCTGCTTCTGACTCGGAACCGGATAATCCTGCGTCTCAAGTACAAGGACCTATAGTAAAAGGTAAAAAATGGTTATACTTGGTCACTTGTACCACCTCCTACTACTAGAACAGCTAATAGAAATATAATTCGTATACCTCATGCAAGGGGAACAGCTCTAAATATAACAACTGAAGAGGATGCTTTTAAAATATTGCTAGACCAGTCAGCCATAAATATGATTGTCATTCATACAAACACAGAGATAGCTAAGCGTAGAGAAAAATTTACCTCTCCTCAAAGGTATTTATGTGATACTGATTCAACTGAAATTTTATCTTTGATTGGCTTGCTATACACAGCAGGATCACAGAAAGATGGGCACCTTAGCACTTCTGAAATGTGGTCTCCTTATGGATCACAGTTTTATAAGTGTGTTATGACTGAAAAATCGATTTAGTTTTTTACTGATATGCTTAAGATTCGAGAACAAAGGACGTGCGAAATACAAAAGACAATTTTTTCCCCATTAGAGAGCTTTGGATGAACTTCATTGATAACATGCAAATCAGTTTATGAGCCCCATGCTTATGTTACTATTGATGAGCAATTGCTGGCATTTCGTGGCCGATGGTCCATTTAAGGTTTATATCGCTAAGAAACCAGATAAGTATGGAATTAAAATAGTGACTATGTGTGGATGCACGCACTTACTACATGATTGATGCAATTCCGTACATTGGTAAAGACCCAGGTAAAACTTCAGCTGATTATTATGTAAACAATCTGACAAAAACAATACATGGTACGGGTCGCAACATAACATGTGATAAACTGGTTTATGTCTGTGCCTCTTGTTGAGCAAATGGCCAAAGATCACAACTTAACACATGTAGGAACTGTAAGGCGCAACAAAAGAGAAATTCCTACCTCATTTTTGGCAGGACAAAACAAAAGCCTGTCAACACAACACAATTTGGATTTTCTGGTCAAGTGATGCTTACATCATTTAACTCCTAAAAAGAACAAATGCGTTTTGATTCTGTCAACTATGCATAACCAACCTGATGTAAATAAAGACTCCCAAAAGCCTGAAGTCATAGAGTTTTTACAACTCGACTAAAGGAGGAGTAGATACATTTGATAAAATGGTACACGCATACAGTGTATCAAGAGGTACTAGACGATGGCCCCTCCGCATGTTCTATGGTATGTTGGACCAAGCAGGGTTAATGCAATGGTCCTGTTCAAAAAAAACTGTACCATTAGAGAATATGAAGCGAAGGCAATTTTTAAAGGAGCTGGGACTGCAGTTGGCAAGACCTCACATGGAAAGAAGACTGGAAACAAATCTTCCAAAGGAGCTGAAGGCTACCATCAAGGCAATTCTACACATAGAGGATCCTTAGCTACCCCTCAACCCACCGGCAAAGCTAGCTAAACAAGCTAAGATGTCACTTGTGTCCACGTTGTAATGAAGGACAAAAAAGTGAAAACTGTGTGTTCAAAATGCAGGAAACCAACTTGTGGTGACCATCGCAAAGAAGTCTGTGATGAATGTTTTTAAGACAAAAGGTAAATTTATTACAAATTAATATGTTGCCTTAGCTACAATAATATAAGTTATAATTTTATATTTCATTTGTATTATATTTTTTTTAGTCAAAACATTAATTTATACTAGTGTGGTCTATTAAACACTCGTATTGTTTTTTTTATTATTCATGATTTTAACTATATTATATGAACATAATTATACATTTACAAAGTATTTTAACTACTCCAAAAATGCTATTTTTCACTAACATGTATCTTATCATTAAGATATTGTTGAGTGTAAGCGTATTTTTTCTCATTCTTTTATGTAACTATCATTGTTTTTGAATGCATTTTGAATATAGAAAACTTGTTCATTAAGTCTTCCTTGAAATACATTTCTTAATACTTTATTAGGAAAAGAAGAAAAACAATATAACAGTATTTTGTGTATTTATAATCGGTTTATTAAATAATGAAGTTAGAAGCACTTTTAATGTATATTTAATATGCTTTATTATACTTTTAAGCAAAAATGGGGTGACGCGTCACCCCATGTTGCCTTTCAACGTTGTCCATTCAATGTTTGCTATCGTAGGGAAGTAGTATAAGAAATTCTGCTGCTTTTTAATTATAATTTGTATTTCGAAAACACAAACACATCATCTATACAAAACAAAATAAAATTTATTTTACAATAAATAGTAATCAATCCTTTAAAAATATACAAAACAAAGCAAACATGATTTAAATACTTATTGTAAAATACACCAGAGGCACAGGAATCATTGCGTTTTAAGAACACATCACTCTAGTCTGCTTTTATCTAGTAAATTTGTTGAGCTGGGGTCATGGTTGATGCGATAAGAACGCCGAGTCCGTTTAATCTTCAATAAATCAGCTGGCGCGATTCCCCACTATGGCCTCCGGAACTGAACAGCTGTTAAACAATGATCCGTTATTTGACTGACAATAAACTGCGGTTTTAGTTAAATGATTGTTTTAATTTCTTGTTTTTACAGCTGTGTGGTCAATACAAGTTGTGTTTGTAATTCTGGAAGGAATTTTATCAAAGATTCTAGTCCATTTGAAGCTAATGTAAGTTTATATTCCATCAATAATACTTTTTTAAACAAATTCATATTTATGTCATCTATTATTACAGAGTTTATTATATGTCTGTAAATAATCTGCTTTCATATAGCTATTTTCATGGTATAGTACAGACCATAGACAACGCACATTCCTACCAGTACAGTGGCATAGGAAGTAGGCTTGACAACGGAAAATGACAATCTTGTCTGAACTTCGGGTTGTGAGGAAAATGTCTACAGCATCCTCATTTCATCTGTGCTGCAGGCTGTTTTAGAACGCACCATTTTATTGATCAAAATACGTTACGTGGCAAACCATCACATGAGTTGTAGACTTCTCATAATTTTATTAATTGTTTAATATTTCGAAAACCGTTTCAAAGTGCAAAATGTGGTTTATTCTGTGTAGAAAATAAACCACAACTAATGGGATAAAATAGTAATAAGAGAGACTTCAAAGCCATGTTTGCTTTGTGTGAGGAATGAAAGTATCACTTATCAATGCTATGCTACGAACCTTCAGTGTCATGTAAAAGTTAACCCTCCAAACGTTTAACACCCGATCCTAAACCGAGGCTGTTTGGTTTGCATTAACGCCATGTGATCTTATCGCCATGGTGGCATCGATTCAATCTTTCAGTGGTCTTGTATCTTGTGCGCGGATTAGGATATTTTTATTATCATTTACAACGACAAAAATATACTTAGTATATTATACTGTAGAAACATACGGAATATTAAATTAGATGTGAAATAGAAATGAAAGGTTTTTTTAGTCTGTAATGTTATTTAAATTTGCTCTAAATGCTGTCCTAAAATATTTTTTAAATGTTTTACAAATATTTTGGTCCCTTTAAAACATCCTAAGAAATTAAAATGAATATATGTTGTTCTGAATTGTGATAAACTAAACTAGTTACCGTACTTAATTTTTTACTTCTGTTGTTTTTTATTTATTAGCGGGAAAATAATAGTTTAATGCTACTTAGGTGGTT
The DNA here is from genome assembly GCF_021130785.1 of Homalodisca vitripennis. Taxonomy (NCBI): domain Eukaryota; kingdom Metazoa; phylum Arthropoda; class Insecta; order Hemiptera; family Cicadellidae; genus Homalodisca; species Homalodisca vitripennis. Next base: position 9,963 of record NW_025784053.1, read on the forward strand.
TTAGTGAATTTTTAATCTAATATACCTCAGTTTTTACTATACTAATATACCTTGCAATACTCAAATTTCAATAGCATTCAATAGCATTCAACATTCAATAATCATTTAGTAATGTAACTGATACGTAAGATTAGAAATACTTATTAGTACAGAGCTTAATAATAGCACACATGAAGAAACACACTTGTTTGTTATAGGTACGGTCCTGCAATAATAAAGAGAAACAAGATATCTTACAGGATTTCAGGATACCGAGATAGTTTTCAAGCGACCGGTCGGTAAGTATATATTTAGAGAACAGAGCCCCACAGTGAGATAATTAAAATTCGCGGAGATCAATGAAAAGTTAAAAACAATAAATACATTTTAAAAAAGTTTTTTTGAGACATGCAATTTCTACAAGTAAAACAAACACGATAAATAATAAATAACGGAGCAGAATGTACGGGCTAGTGGTCGTTCCTGTGCGGTAGGACGGCATATTGTATCGTGTTGTTGGTGTGTATTATTTACAGCCCTTTTGTTTTATTTAATGCATTTATTTGTTTTTTGCCGAAATCTTTTTTTGTTATCTTGTAACTCGCTGACTTCCGTGTTTTTTTTTTCTAACAGCGAAAATTAATAACTCGACACGGCTACTTCTTTAAACATAATGTGGTGTACTGTACTTACTCCCTGAAACAGTTCTATTTTTTTCTACAGAAAAAGTACGCTTTACATGTTTATTAATAAACAGAATCAGATTTCTTAATAGTGTTTGCTAAACAGAACATCGCTATGTGTGTTTACCAACACTTGAGTACTATAAAATACAGAATTAATTATTTTGCTACGTTAACAAAATGTAAGTGATTTTTATTTAAGTTACTGAAATCCAAATGTAACATTGAGATAACGTTAAAGTAAAATCAAATCACGATTACAATAGTTTCTTGAATAGGGCACTCAAACATTCTGGCCGACCATCCATATTTTTATAAAACTTCCTATATATATTTTGTATAGAAATTTGAAAACTTTTGAAAACCTTTTTTAATACTCCTGAGTCCACCAAAAACAATCTAAAACAAGTTTATTCTGTCAAAACGGTTAGGTTACAATAACTCATTACAATGACAATATTAGCAATAATGTACACTAATAAAGCCATTTAGGTAAAAAAAAATACACCCCTGAATTAATATATATAAGGTTTTATAAGAAGATAACTGCAAGCGTTATTTTTTATATGCATTGAATATCGTTTCACTAAAATTTTCTTACGTGGATGCATATTTTATCCATATAGATAATTGCAAACAATTAAAAAAATATAAAAATATATTTAACAGATTTAGTAACAGATAACTACTATGTAAGATTAGAAAGAAATGTATTTATAGTGTACAACCCGCAGTATTCAGAAACATTATTTTATTTTTCAAAACTGTGCAGCTTTTTAATTGAAATAACACAGATTAACACCGGCTAGAAAATATGATAGACAAAAAGTGTTTCATTTATCTCTCTAGCTGTCCAGTAAGGTGGTAAAATGCTTTAATTCTAAAATATGGAGTATTATTTTTTGAAACCTGTTTATAAATCATAAAAGAAGAGCTGAAGACGGAGGCGCCGCAACCGCACTTTGACTATCAGTCTGTGAAGGCTGCAGCTCACTGATTGCTTCAATATTTGTATGCCGAACTTGACTATCATCAACAGCTGAGAATCAGCACAGGGAAATCACATCACTTTCTGGATTGATGAGATTTAGGTCAAAATAACTCAGTTAAAATAGTTCTTCCGGCTCAGTCAGAAGAAGTATGTCGATTTTGTCACAACTGAATTGTTATTAATTTATTCTCGTAGGATTTATATGTACTCTCAAGATCTATAAAACTGTTTTATATATAAAAAAACATTGTTTATAAAGAAAAAGCTTAGACAATCTTATACGTATTCCAGAAAACTTTTGATTTCTTCTATAATTTTAAATAATAGTTGTGATTTTCTTTAAAGTTTCAAAAACCACCATATTGAAAAAATGCCTACTTCGCTGATCAAGAATCTTTTACGCCAATATATTTTATGAGATCAGTTTTTTGAATGAAGTAAAAAAACTTTGTTCAACATTCCTATCAATATCTTATAAATAACTTTGTGCAAAACTTAACTAAATTGTTCTATTTGTATATTTATGCTTTTATACAAAATCAATTCACAAGTATGAACTTTCTGAGTTTACTTCTGATGTTGGTATTAATCAGAAACAACTCCAGATAATAATTCTTCATTTTAAGACGTTACAGAGAGACACTAATTTAACTCCTTCCAGCGTTTTCTAAGACAAACCGAGGAAAAACTTAGTTTAACAAGTCTAACTTCATAATCCCCCCATCATTAAAAACTTTCCAGTGATAATAAAGAAATTATTAAACTCATTCTATGTTAATAGACCTTTGGAGTTTACAATTTACAGATTTTCCTTTATTGTTTTAAAAGTCTACATGAATTTACATATAAAGTCGTAAGCGGATTACTAAATTGAATTCCTTAACTAATATTTTCCATAACTACTCAATGTAATCTCTAGAGATGGTATCCCTAGAGATTATAGGCTCTGCAATGAACAAGATAAAATGGCGGAGTTTTTGCTTCTGACTGTTCTGTGCTAGGGTTTTTTTTTATTTTTGGCATCTAGGTAAATTTTTTTAAGTTGGTAAATTTCTTTCAGAAACTCTGGATATTGTTTTTAATTTTTTGTAATACTGCTGGGGACTGGCAGGGCATCATTTCGTACTTATACTGGTTTGTGCAATAGGCCCCTGACGCTCTTTTGTTTCACAGTAAGCCTGTCCATAGAAGAAGAAAAAGGGATACGTGCTGATTTCCTGTTTACTATTTAACAATCCCTTAAGGGAAAAGAAACTGCAAATACATTACAGAATAATTTGGGTTATAAAATATGGCTGAAGACAGCTATACCACTGATGACAATTGTTCACACAAATCATCCAACATTTAAGGACTTATGATAGATCCTAAGTCATCCTGTCAGCGACAGAGGGAGGGGGTGTGGTCTGTTACCGTTTATTTGCCGCCCATCTCCACCTCTGTCCTGACAGCTGAAACTGGCAGGATTGAATATTCAATTAATGGCATTCTGATCCTGTCAGGTGTCCAAAATGTTCTGAAAATAATATTATACCTAAATTCAAATGATTATTACTTTGCAGGTAAGAATAGACTAGATAATATTTTTCGCATAAGATTAAATGTTGTAAGTCTGTATTAATTAACCTCGACTATTAACTAATACTCTCAACTCTCAAACCTCAAACCTCTCAAGATTTCTAGAGTCTTTTAAAAAAATAATCAGATTGATAGTAGGTAAATTTTAGAACCTTTTATGTTTAAATTAATCTTTAGCCACTATCACTAGTTCAAAAATCTGTAGAGAAACCAAGTTAATATTGCAATTTAATATCATAAATCAATATAAATACATCAATGGACATTGTGATGATCAGAATATTTTCGGTGATCAGAACAATTAGAAAGCTACTGTTTACTGGTATTTTTTATACCTTACCTAAATGTTGAACCTTATAGAAGATCTAAATGAAAAATTATTTTACTAACAATTGCATATACCACAAAAGAAAGGTGGTATTTTTATTTCGAAATTTATTAAGCATAACTTTTTATTTACATTAATGAAGAGATAAAAATATTTATTAAGCCATACTTTACAACTCCCATAGTGTAAATTTTGTATGTTTTACAGGGGATTTCAGTTTGTGTTTGTGCGTTTAATAAATAATTAAAAGGTAGAAGTGCATCAGAGTGTACATTTATTTCCTTGGCAGAAGCAGAAGGCAGGATAAGGAGCTTACCAGGATCAGCTGGTTCACCTACAATCTACTTTCGCTTCAATCTACACACTGGAATAAACATGTGTCTTTCTTTTTAGTTTTAAGTTATTTTCCTTGTGAGTAAGTTTTGCTTGTATACACGGAAAATATTTGGACCTTAGAAAGGAACGAATTTGTTCCTATTTATCTGAACCTTAGTAAAGCTTATCATTCCAGAGAGTGGGAAAAGTTCATTTCTGTATATCTGTATGTCTATCTCGAAAATACAGCTGACCAATACGTAAATTGTGCATGAAGCTTTGTTCCATGATGTTGGACTCAGTCCATGTAAATTGGCTGAACGTTAGCAAATATTTGTACATTTTATTGTGAATAATCATGAAAACGATAAAATTACACATTTAAAACAAACTGAGTACAATAATACAATGATAATTATACTAAATATTACTTTCACGCTTGAAAAGTGTAATTATTCAACTCAGATTGTTGACATAAAAAAATTAATGGATATTTATATTCAATTAATTAATTATTATGAAATCAAAATCATTCAATCATTCATCTAGTACTTATGAATTTTTTTTTAGATGTTTACCTTCTGTAGGGAGACTTCAAAATATTATTGAATTACACTGAGACGTTATCACGGAGGATCTCTTGTTTGCTGGAAGGACACCAAGCTTTATTCAAAACTATATCAATAGAGATATTACAGTTGGTATCGGGATGGCGGAAATGGCTGATATCATAAAAATGAAATGAAAATGAAATGAAAAAATTCTTTATTTTTACAGGCAAAGTTAGGGCCGCATGGCCCTTTCTTACACTTAAACTGTTGCAATGTAAAATGTGAAACATTAAATAATATTATCTAAGAATAAACCAAAACATAATAAAGATAATAAAATAAAGAAATAATTACATTTACACAAAGTGGTGAAAATTAATGTAATATTTTAACGTGTTATAATTAATATTCATCATAGATATATCCATTGGTGTAAATTATTTCATCGAATCTTTAAGAATATTTTCAACATCTGTGGAAATGAAATGTTAAGAATCCGAAATTATTTAAGAAGCTTCTCAGGCTTTTTTATTTCTCAATGAGAATGAAATTTGAAATACTTAAACTTGAAATGCTCATGTCGATGAAAGACAAATATTTACTTGATAACTGTGCGAGAAGTAATTGATATAAAACAAGTTTCAAGGACGTTTTTAAACTTGAGCAGGCTAGTATTGTAACTGTCTCAATAACACAGCCTGTTTTATTTGGAATGAATAGGTTGAACTGAATTGTAACGAGAATAAAAGTTAAGTAAGGTAAAAAATATGCAAAAGCCGTGGGATTTATATCAGTGCCGTACAAGCTAGCTTTTAGCAGATAAAACTGCATGGTAAGTTGATAATACTCGGTAGTTACTTAAAGCTAAGCCTATGTGAAAATGGTGAGTGGAATAGTTTGTATTTTACACAGTGTTACATGGAATATTTTTCTTCTCTAGTGATGAGATATGCCCGTAAACCCAATGTAATGAAGAACTTGGACACTCTTGTAGTTTTTAGATCAGAGTGGTGCAGACAACAGTAGTCTCGGCAAAAAACTATCAAATCACATTATAACAGACTTTAAAGACTTACATTGAATGGCCAAGACTGAGTTGGCCAGAGGTTGGAATTCGACTGAGGGGAATAGATACCAGAGTAGGACACATATCTGACATTAAACAGGAACATTCCAACCAATTTTAATCTGATTCCATAGTAAAGTGCATGTTACAGGAACTATTTCGAGGACAAATTTGCATTCTTAGTTTCGGTCTCAAGTGAGTACACCGAATCATTGTAATATATTTAGACATAGTAATACACCATGTTCGGCGGAATCCTGTCTCAACAGCTTTGTGTCGGCATTACCTATACATTAACTACTATTGCAGTCTTATCGCATCAACCCCATGTAGGGAAAGTAAAACATCATCTTCGACGGAAATATCATCTTATCTTACCGCCCTTAACTTGGGATTGGCAAATCACCATCTTCGATAACAACCCTAACTCATCAAGCTAATATCGAAATGATAGCATACAAATCTTCAACCGGCAACGTCACCTTATATATTGCAACACATCTTCTTGCATGGTAACCTCATGTTATACTGTAGGCCTCATTTTAGGATTGTTACACACCATCTTCGATGACAACCCTAACTCATCAAGCTAATAATCGAAATGATAGCATACAATCTTCAACGGCAACGTCTCCTTATATATTGCAACACATCTTCTTGCACGGGTAACCTCATGTTATACCTGTAGGCCTCATTTTAGGATTGTTACACACCATCTTCGATGACAACCCTAAACTCATCAAGCTAATATCGAAAATGATAGCATACAATCTTCAACGGCAACGTCTCCTTATATATTGCAACACATCTTCTTGCACGGTAACCTCATGTTATACCTGTAGGCCTCATTTTAGGATTTGTTACACACCATCTTCGACGACAACCCTCCCTTATCAATTTCATTTCGAGATGCCAAGACATTATCTACGACAACTCTTCTCAACTTCCTGTAAATTCCAACGTTTATCTAAATGTGGTATTGAGATCACACTGGCATACATTAGCCCGAGACATCATGGATCAATTTATTTATTTCCAACGGTAAACCATTATAAATTATACAACACATTTGACACAATAAGATGGCAATGCTGACAATACATGACATAGAAACAGCTGACCAGAAAGACTGCAATAATATACTTACAAACTATAAATGTAAATTATAACGTTAACAAGTGATACCCACCATAATAAAGCAAATCAGTTGCAACACAAATATAATAATAAACGCTTACACTAAGCATAGACGTTCAAATTTATGAAAATTTCAAACAATTTCCTCACACTTAAAAAAAAGACCTGAACATAAATTAAGTAACTAAAAAATTAACATGGAATAAACTATTTATAGCAGCGTAACAGAGAAAAAACTATGTAACAGTGCGTAACAGGGAGAATAACTATACACAGAAATAACAAAGATAATAACTATAGACGGTAGATAACAAGGTGAATAAAATATGTACACAGGTACAGATAGAAATAAACCATAACAATATGTAACAAGAATAAACTATAAAGTTTGAACAATAAATAATTCAATAAATCTACAGTCAACGGTAAAAAAAATTAAACAGAATTTATAACAAGTATAGCCAGATAATTGAATACAATTTAAGTAACCCAATAGGCAAATTTTATTCTCAAAACAATTTAAACTATGATTAAATCTCGCTCATCTACGGATTAGCACTACACATGATTTTTAGTACGCTCCTGAGGAAAGGCTGAAATGATGAGCCGAAGAAGTCCACATATCTAGTGTAATGTATGCGGGTCGACACTGTACTCTCTATGGGTCGGGAAGAATAATTAAACTACACATTTAGAGTAACATTGCTCTAGGACCGCTCGTAAAGGAACGGACGGGACACGGAGGTTACATGACGGTGGTCTGGTGGTGGGACTCCGGGTGGACTGCTGGCTGGCCAGCTTGGACCGTTGGTTGTAGGGTAGTGGCGTTGATGTGACGTCACAGGAGAGCAGCCTATGAGCATTCTTTATTCTTTTAGACCACATCGTATGTTACATCGCCTGACAATACATACTGCCAACATCACTGGTGCAGACATTAAATATCACTATGGATACCTACCAACTTAGTACTTCTCACACTAAATACACTACAATCCTCCCCCTTAAATACATATAGTCCCCTACAATTTTAGAAATTTATCAATTACAATTTGTTTTACAATTCTCCAATTTTTAAATCAATTACAATGAATAAGAAAATTGACATTATACTCTTTTATTTTTGTAAGTATAGATTATAGAGAACAAAATACAAACTCAATATAATCATTTAAACACAAATATCAAACACTTCAATCAAAACCAATAAATCAGAATATAGCAATTAATACACATTGAATGAACACAATTAACAAATCGATAATAATAATGCTTAAACAATATTAATTATATACAAGTCACAATTGGGTTGTATTTACAAGTCCATTTTGACTAAAGGTTTACGATCCCTTAGTGGGTATCGTCTAACAGGTGTCATTTGTTTGGGTGAAACGCTGGAACTGTTATTGTTTACATTTGTACGTGGGCTGGGGCTTTGCCCCTGAGCGTTTCTGTTATTGTTATGGTTTTGCGGAGAGGGGGGCAAGGTCGTTGCTAAAAAGTACTGGCGACCTTGCACTCGCTCTGTCCGCGCGACTGTATATCGATCGTTTCCTGCGTGTGCTCTGTTTGCCACGCTTGCGTCTGGGAGTCTAGGCATTGTTGTCAACTCAGACATTTCCGGACTACACTGTAAACCTACCAACTGGTCGATATGTCGTTTCCACCTCATTGCCCGTATTCAGTTCAACTAAATACGTGACTGGTCCTAATCGTGAAACTACACACACCTGGTATCCACTTATTTCTACCTCTGTAATCTCTGGCTATGATTGGTTTGTCCAATAGCTAACTGTCTAGTTTTACTACCCCTATAGTACAATCGTTGTTTTTCTTGATTATCTGACATTATTGCTTTAACATTTGGGCGAATTAAATCTAACCTAGACTTTAGCGATATCTGCCCAACATTAATTGAGGCTGGCGATAGATTGGTAGTAGAGAATGCACTGTATTTCTATAAGTGAACAGGAAGTTACTCAAAGCTTAATTCTAAATCCTTGGAATTATGAAGAGCTGTTTTCAATTTATTTTTAATAGTTCTGACTGACCGTTTCTGCCAAACCATTGGTTTCTGGGGTGGTTAAATGGTGGTGAAAACGTGTGTTTGATACCATTTGACATCAAAAATTCTTTAAACTCCTTGACTGGTAAAAGGTGGTCCGTTGTCGGACACTATGTGGTCTACAATACCATACCTACTAAATAATTCCCTTAATTTCACAATCGTTGTGAACAGCTGCCGTTGAAGCAACGGGCAACACCTCTGGCCACTTAGAGTACGCATCTTTTACCACCAAAAATTAACTTGGACTGAAAAGGTCCAAAAAAATCAATATGAATTCGAGACCAAAACCCTCGTTCCGGAACATTCCAATGATGCAGGAAAGGCCTTGGGCGGTTTTGCTCGTTCCTCCAAAACAGGCTGCACAGCTGTTAGGCTAGTTGTTCTATGTCCCGGTCGATATTAGGCCACCATACATATGCACGGGCTAATGCCTTCATGCGAACAATACCTATGTGTGAAGTATGCAATTCGTTCAGAATGTTTATTCTGAACCTTTTAGGTATTACCACCCTGTACCCCCACATTTAGGATTCCTTGCTCCAAGGTTAATTCCGACTGTCTAATTTCAAATGGCTTTAGATCTGGTTCAGTTACAATAGGCCAACCTAAATTCTACATCAGGATATTACCTTTTTAATTTCACTATCTACCATTGATTCTCTTTTTATGTCTACATAGCTTAATGGTATGTCATTTTCAGCTAAACACTGCAAAATAGGTACCTATGACATTAATATTAAGGTCAACATCCGAGATTTCATCTTTTAATCTCACTATTTACAGGTAATCTAGATAAACCATCGGCATTGCCATGGTTTTGGGACTTAACATACACAATCTCATATTGGAAACCACTTAAAAACAAAGCGTATCGTTGTAACCTACTGGCTGCGAAAGCAGGTAACCCTTTCTTTGGTCAAAAATAGCCACTAAAGGCTTATGATCAGTCTTTAACAAAAAAACTGTGTACCATATACAAATATTGACTAAATTTCTTAAACACCAAATACAATGCTTAATGCTTCCTTTCCTTATCTATTTGTGAATAGTTTTCTCAGCGCTATTTAACACTCTACTTGCGAATGATATAGGTCTTTCTGTACCGTCGTATTGAATCTTGACTCAAAACTGATGCAATGCCATATGGACTAGCATCACTGGCTACCACTAGTGGTAATGCAGGATCATAATGCGCTAAAACTTCAGCAGAGATTAACTTTTGCTTAATCTCTTGTAGTGCCTTTCTTACATGCTAAATAATAAATACAAAATCGGTAATCCTTTCTTAACAAACTGTGATACATAGGGGTTAAAATAGTGGATATCACTAGGAATTGAAACGTGATATAGTAATTTAAACAAGACCAAGGAAGGCTTTTAAAGCCTGTGTCACAATTTTAGAGGTTCCAGGTGCTCTTGACAATTGCTATCAACCTTAACCTAGGTGCCGGTTCTGTTGCCAACCCTTGTTTTACCTGATAACAAAACACAATTACCTAATATATTCTAAACTGTCACACGATAAAATTTACATTTGTTTCTTGCTCACTGTGGGCAACACACCATGTGTCCTTCAAGTCCCTTTGAACACACTAGTCTTAAGTTCCTAAGTGCATGGTGTTCCCTCATTGTGTTTTTTACCTGTTTTACTTAGAATGTCATCTAAAAATACAGTTACCCCTCCCGGGATACCTTGTCTAATGGTTCGTTTCTACTTATTCTCATGGTAAGTATTCCCGGTGCCCTGAAACTGATACCAAAACATAGGCCCGATATGTAAGCATACTAATCCTTTGTGTGTGCTCAATATGTACAATAACGTTTGACTATCTTACATCTAGTTTTAAGCTGCTGATTTAAGCTGAAGATAAATCTATTTCTCAGACGAATTTCCGTTCTCCGTTTTGATAGGCTTGGCAATTCTTATAATTTCTGATTCAATTTTTCGGGGTTTAACGGGTGTGCGCGTCTACCGTCCACAAGAAAGGATTTACCATGTTATTTATAATCCCCACAAATTTCTTTATTTTTCCCAATTAGCCTTAATCAAATTGTGTACTAATGGGAGTCCCCAAAATGAGAGGGTGTGTGGTGGAGTGTAGGGGGGGGGGGGTGGGGGGGGGGGGGGGGGGGGGGGGGGGGGAGGGGGGGGGGGGGGGGGGGGGGGTGGGAAGGAAATGTATAATATAATGGAAAGGGGTATTGGGGGGGGGGGGGGGGGGGGGGGGGGTGGGGGGGGGGGGGGGGGGGGGAGATATATATATTTGGGGGGGGGAAAATATATATATTGGGGGGGGGGGGGTAAACCATTCCACTGGTAAAAGCTACTGGTGAAATAAACGTTCTCTTGTTCCTAGTCTAGTCAGCCTCAGGCTTCTACTTTTTCTCCTCAAGTCGTAAAAGGGGTACACGATCCTAGGTATTAAAGTATTTTGGTACCTGACAGTTTTTCTGTTTAAACTTTTTAATTTAACTAACTGGTGAGCAGCCCTTGAAAACAATCCCAACTTATCCGTAAATACTATTTTTGGAAATATAACTCAATTTGTAACAGTAATCCTCTACTTGTTTTGATTGTTGTTGGGACGAACAGGCACGGATTGACAGCATGTTTGTTTTGGTTTACCTCTTACAGGTGTGATTGTGGACTTCCACACTGACAGGCGTGGCAAATGCGCTCCCTGCCGCCACGCTGGCCGCCTGCAAAGCTTGGCACAACCCCCACACACACATGCTTCGTGCCTAGATTCGGCCTGACTGTACATTGTTTTACATTACTAGGCAGACACTCTAACTGTTAAATCTAATCGCTTGCATCCAATCACGACGTCCCCCTAACAAGGGATTTAGGACCACCATTAGCTACGATGTATAAAGCTAATTGTTTTTTCTCTCTTTACCTTTATGTTGTATACCATTGACTCACTAACCTTAACCTAAAGGCCCTGATTCATTTTCATCTGTGTAATATTGAACTTAATACTAAGCTAGTTTGGACTACATTGTTTTATATTTTCCTAACATGAGTCATTACAATCTTTGTTCTAGACATAACTGAATAACACAAGCCCATCCACTATCGTACTTCAATATACAATTTTTCCTATCTTGTCCTAACTAGATAACTGTACCGTTATTGCTCAATTTTTATTAATCTTAGTTTCTATTTCTTTAACCGTAATATAGATTGGAAATGTCATACACATCGCTCGATTGGTCTTTTATTGTTTCCCAGTGGTATTAATCTGAACCGGACTCTGCCTGATTCTTTACTTTCCTCTACATAGTGCTGCCTAACATCCTTTATAAACATATTTGCTTTTTATTAGCTGTATGTATAATAAACTGTTTTTCCCTCTCTTAGCCCCCTGAAAGATCTCCTTAGACACTATTCTGCTAAAAACATTTGGTTTGTCTTCTCATTAGGTTTGTTAACGATAAATTTTTTCGATCTAACAAACTCTTTTCAAAGGTGTCCCTTCCTTTTTTACAATGATTACACGTGTACTCCCACGAATAACCGACATAGCGATGCTGTGTGTAGATCCTCGCCTTGCCACGCACCCGCAACAACTAGCAGGTGATGTCTCCCAGCAGCGCACTTCCCGCCGTCCGATGGACCCGTCCTCGCTGCGAATGCTCGCCGCCCTGTGTCCCTTGTTACACGGTATCGACCCGGCTGACTCTTGCATCCGGTAGAATTACGTCCTCCTGCAGTTTGTCATCTCTGGGGCCCGCCCCCTTCCTCAGCAATTTTTTCCCATTTGCAGTAGCTAAGTTGCACGGCTATTTTTCATAAGTGAGGATTCTCCTCCCCGAGAAAGTTCTTTTCTGATTATCCCTGTTGGTACTTCGCAGACCCGCGACCTTAATCTGTCCCCTTAAGTAGTTCTTGGCAATTTATCCACCAAATTCCACCCAATACTTAGATACAAGTTAGGAACTCTTCCCGTAAGGTTTCAGGCCATCAGCGTTAGTTCCGGCGCCCCGCCCGGCTTTGTCAGCGTCCCCAGGCTAGGGTCCGGCCTCGAGCATGAGGTCACACCGCACTTGTGGCGCCAGCCAGGAAAAGCGGGGCCAGCACGTCCTCTACATTACACAGGTATGGGCACCCGTTGTATTCTATTTTGGTTAGTTTTAACTGCCTCCTGTCAAAACATGCTCATCCAGTTCGTCCCTCGAACATTTCAACACTGGGTGAGTGCTCGTTCATTTTTTACAGTAGACCACTACCAAAGTCCAGTTTTATTTGTTTCTGTTTAGTTTCTGCGTTTTGTATAACTGTTGTTTATTTTACTCGCTGGGTTTCTGTGAATTTCTTTTTGTGTATTGTACAGTACTGTTTGTTTTCATAGTTTTTTGTGTGTGGTGCGGTTGTGTGTTTTGAAACAAAAACTGTTTTTGCTATACGTGTTTTTGATATCCTGTTTTATTAATAAATGAGTGATAATGGCGTAAACGTAAGTACAAGTCAATGGAATCAGAGGAACTACAAGCCCTCTATCATGAGAGAGATTTAGACAGATAGGAGAATCCGTGGTTGCAATAGTATTTGCAAGGATTTAAACGTGGGTCAAAAGTACAGGTCAACGACTGGCGACGCAAACAGTAAAAAAGTATTTAGAAGGCTTATTGTACCACAAAATTGATACCCCGGAAGAAAGTTCCTAGGAAAAGCGTATGCACACTAAGGCAAGGCCAAACACGAATTTGGTGAGAAGATGCTCTATGGTTGTGGGTTTCGTTTCAAAGAACGAAGACGAGGCAACGCCATTAAGTGGACCAATATTTAAAATGAAAAGGCCATTGGATCTTACACTCAATAGCACTTTCAACCAGAAGAAGGCGCACCGTTTCGTGGCTAGTGATGGGATGGCTCTCTCGTTGGTAAAAATAGAGGACACAGGCGTTACATTTTATTGGAGTTTGTGGTGAGATATGTTGATATCAGCAAACCACGCAACAATCAGCCGGCCACGCGACTTATTCTGCAATGATTTTTAAAAATTAATCGATTGATGAAAACTTTTGCCACAGGAGCAAATATACAACATTGACGAAAACTGGGTTAAATTTTTTAAACTTCTGCCTAGAAAAAACATTTGCCACCCCGCAAGAAATAACGTCTGCTCCAGGGTTTTAAAACCAGCAAGATGACAGGATACATCAGTCGCCCATTGTGTTCAAATGCTTCGGGGACTCACAAGTTACCCCTATTTGGTTCATTGGCAAAGCAAGCAAAACCGAGAGCGGTTTAAGGAACATCCAAACATGGACGCACTTCTTCCGCCAGTGGTATTATCGGTCACAGAAATTCAGCGTGGGGGCATGGAACACCTGTACTTGCTTTCGCAGAGAATTGGTTTTTGTTATGCGCATTTGTTCCCACACTAAGTGAAATAACATTTGAGCAAAATCGAAACTCCCCGCCAAAGCAACTATCTACTTCTTGTACACACGCGCCTTACGATCATGATGAACATCTTCAGTGTGACGAATGAAAAAGAAATTAAACTGCTGTTCCTCACCACCCAATGTAACCAGTCCTTCAACAGTCCGAATGGACCACGGGGTCCATTGAGTGCTTCAAGAGGAAGGTATCGCGGTCGTAAGCTACTTTCGGAAGTTTTCTTCCAAAGCTGGAGACTGATGGACAGCTTAGACCTTACTCAAAGTGTTTGAAGTCAGTTAACAATGAAAGGATGATGTTTGTGTACCATGTCGGCCAAGGCATACGACGAAATAACCACCATCCACGTTTGTAAAGTCTTGGAAAAAACTTTGGCCAAATTATAGAAGGATAGCGTAGATTCAAAACAACACAACAGCAGATGAGCCAAACAACATTCTTGATGGCGAACCTGATGACAATGCAGCTCTTATTGCACGACCTTCAGCAACTACCGAACTGTGGTTCGCCATTGTTGGAAGAAGATGTTTTGCGAGTGGATCAACATGGAAAAGGTGAGCTAGAACAACGAGGTTCTGAAAAAATGATGACGAAAATCGTCGAGTGTGTCCATTTTCGCCAGGTACAACGAGATGAATAACGACGCAGATGGTGCTGAGATTGAAGAGGAAGACGAAGAAATAACAAATGAGCCATCGCTGAAGGCCAAAAGCAGCTTTGCAACTGGCAGCTACTTACATCGAACAGCAAAAAGAAGCAACTGCAGTCGATGTAATTTTTATTAAGAAATGTGGCGTGAGTTTGCACACATAAAAAAATCATTAGAAACAAAAATTTCAGAAAAAAGTGAACCAGATTATTTTTAAGTGTTTAAGGAAGCTAAACCACCAATGTACAGTGCAGTATCTGTAATTTATATTTAATTTTATTTCATTAGGTCTGTGGGGGGGGGGGGGGGGGATTTTGTTAAATAAAGCGTTACTCTGTGTTGTATTCTATGTGCAAGTGGTTTGATTCCTACAACGCATTGAATTCCCAACATATGCAGTATTAATCCGGTGTTTTTATTGGTAAGTACAAATATAAAATTAGTTTAGTAGTTTAATTCTGTGTTGGGTCAAATGTTTTGGAAAGGTTAAATTTTAACGGTGGTTAATTTTCATAACTTTTATTGAAAAATTACCCTTGCAAACAATAAATGGGCATTTTTATTAAATAGGCATCGGGTTAGTATCGGCGGCCGCATTTTAAAGTTCGAGCCTAGGGGTGTGGCCGGTCCCGTGAGGTGGCCCGAACTTACGGGAGTCCCCCTACTGTAACTGTTTTAAATAATGGCACAATATAATCGCTAAACCGTTTCAATGAATTCCAATTGATATCCGCCTACTAAATTTAAATCATTTCCGTGATAACAAAGAAGGCTTGGGAAATGCAGAAGATTCCGCTATAGTGTCCACACATTTTCCTTTGTACGACTTGTCAGACGGTTTGTCCTGGTGTAATTAAGTCTTTTCCAGATAACGTATAGGGTCCTTACACCCAATAACTGTCAAACAAAAGTGCTTAGTTTCTTTGAATTATCGATATCATTACAATCAATAAAAAACTCAAATCTCTCTATATAACAGACTGCCAACGATTACTTCCTGCAACTATCAAAATAACCCATAGACGCCGATAGTTTGCCATTTTTGTTTTTCTTGTACACCCCTCGTCCGTAATAACTGTTTAAAATGTCCCCAGTGTAAAAATAATCGTCCTAACGGCATTAATTGCAAAACGATTAAAATTCAGCTTAGTTGCGGCTGCTTACAACCAAGGAATAGTTTATAATCGATACGGCGTACCTTACTACTCCCGACCCGTTGGAATGTCCGGAATGTCCCCTTGCACATTCGCGGTTATTTTGCACGTGATATTTTTTTCATATAACGCCTTGTTGCCCTTTCCCGCACTAAATCACGGTAATTCAACTGTTGCCAGTTGTTTTCCTCGTCCGCCCACTGTAATGTATGCGGGTCGACACTGTACTCTCTATGGGTTCCGGGAAGAAATAATTAAACTACACATTTCAGAGTAACAATGCTCTAGGACCGCTCCGTAAAGGAACCGGACGGGGACACGGAGGTTACATGAACGGTGTCCTGGTGGTTGGACTATCCGGGTGGACTGCCTGGCTGGCCAGCCTTGGACCGGTTGGTTTTGTAGGGTAGTGGCGTGAATGTGACGTCCACAAGGAGAGCAGCCCTATGTGAGCATTCTTTATTCTTTTAAGACCAACATCGTATGTATACATCGCCTGACAATACATACTGCCGAACATCACTGGTGCAGAACATTAAGATATCACTATGGATACCTACCAACTTTAGTACTTTCTCACAACAAAATACACTAACCCATCTAGAGAGTTCAATCAATCATGCTCAATTTCAGTTTAGCCGTTTCTGCTTATGGTTTTTGCAAATATTATTCTTTTTTTTACCAAGAAACCCGCTCCTGAATCAGAGTTTTCCTGTATTCCTCGTCATAATCTCATTCAATAACAATCGACAACCTGCATATAATTACATTTTTACTCAAGCATCTATTCCTATGTTTTAGGTAATATAGCCCAGACACTGGCTATTTATATTGTATTATATGGAAACTTTGTTTTAATTCTTAACCTATTGTTAAAATACACATTAAATGCAGAAATAAATTTATTATTTGTAAATAATTACAAAAAATATGAACTATGTATTACAAAAGATGGCCCTTATTGCAATAGCATTAACATCAAAGAATATTGGGAACGCTCAGAGTAACACAATGCACTGAGGGGTTCCGACTTGTCTCTCGCGTTTCACGGAACTCCAGACACGTACAGTCGGTTTTGACCTCCACGGGCCGGCCGCTCATCAGGTGACGCAGGCAGATTGAATACAAAGTTGAACTCAGGAGGAAATACAACAAGGAAAGTAAAACAAGTTTTCCTTTAATAAAAATTAACATTCTAGCACTCACTCCTTGATAAAAAGACTGACAAGTAATATAATCTTAAAATC
>NW_025784054.1:0-27402 GCF_021130785.1 Homalodisca vitripennis
TTGGATTTTGTTATTTGTTATTGTTATTTTTCCAGTATAACTGTTTTCAGGGGTATCCACAAACTGAATTGAGAGCAGCATGCATTCTCATACTCATTTGATTTATTTTTTTCTGTTTTACTTTGTTGTCCCATGAAGGTATTGATTGTTTCTCTATTGAACAATAACCAATACATAAAGTTTTAATTTATTATATAAGCAAACTAGATGATATATTGAAATGACTGTACACAGGTCTTCTTGCAGTGTTTTTTTATCATACATACATACTTAGAGGTTTTATGAACCAGCCAACAAGTAAGACTTTTCATAACCATGTTAAAGATTTGGTTTTGTTTAGGCCTATGAGCAATGTAGACCATAACTATAACAAATTGAAACTTACCTTATCAAAGCAAGATAAGTTTAACTTTGCCCCAGATACTGATAAGAGACACAGAAGTGCTGAAGATCTTTTGTTTCTTGAGCCTCTGTAGAGAGTAGTTGCTACCAATAGTCATGGCCGCTGGTAGAGCTGGTGGGACTACTATTGTTATTATGTCCAAACTGCGTAAAATCATATCCTCTAGATCAGCCTAAAACACAACAAACATTCACCACTGTATTTTGCTGTTATTATTGATAACACTTCATGCTAATGAAACCAAACTCAAAATCCAGTTAATAATGTAACAAAACAACTTATATCTAGAATCAAAATTGTTTTAATTAAAACAAATATATATGATTTATTTATTCATCTTTAACCACTTAAACGGTTTAAACCCGAGTATACTCGTTTACAATCATTTGTGCAGTTACGGACTAACCCGAGTTATCTTGGGCCCCAGTTTAATTGTTGATACAAAATGGATTAAACCGAATTAGACTCGTGCATGACCTTGTAAATGTAGTTTACTGAATTGTCGCGAGACTGCAGCACCTCTCGGGTGTATTGCGTTTTGTTGATTGTCTGTCTACTGCGCAGCGCCACTGGCTCGCCTGCATCACTCTGTGACTGTGGTACGTGGCTGTGAACAACATAACCTGTTCGTGCGTCATTATAAGCGTATTTAATTTATTGTTCTCTTCTCTCGTAACAGTTTTAAAATGAACAGTGACGATGATCATGATTCTGAAAATGAACAGTTGGAAGAAAGTGGGCAGTAAGAGTAGTGGTTCTGACACAGAAACAGAGAGTGGACTCCCGATTCAGATTCGTCTGTGGACTTGAATAATGCACGAGTGTGGACAGAAATAAGTACATCTAACTCTCCGGCAGCCCCTCCAACGATTTCCTTTTACAGCTATACCAAGTATAAATGTTGGACCTTTTGATAAAGACAATGATGTGCTTGAATTCTTCGAAAACTATGTACCGGATGAACTCTGTCAGCTGATATGTAACGAAACCAACCGGTTTGCAGCTGAATACGCTCAGACAAATCAAAGAGACAAACCTTTATCTGAGCTGTCGGTGAGTGAAGTCAGAGTATTTTTAGCTCTAGTTGTAGTACAGGGGGTTTTGGTAAAACCTAAAATGGAACAATGTTGGTCAAAAAATCCGTTGATAACAACTCCAATCTTTTTAAAATCTATGCCTTATCGTAGATTCAAGCAAATAAAATAATATTCTGCATTTTACAAATAACAATGAATACAACACAAGAACCCACCCAAACCCTAAGTTGAATAAAATTTGGCCGGTTTTGGAGAAACTTTAGGGCAATATTCAAACATAGCGTTACACCTGAAAGAGATGTCAACAGTTGATGAGAGTTTTATTGTTGTTCAAAGGTCGTTTGTCCTGGAAACAGTTCATACCACTAAAGCGAGCTCGCTTTGGTATAAAGAGTTATATGCTATGTGAAGCAAAAAGTGGATATGTGTGTGACCTTTTCAATTTACACTGGTAAGGGGCATGAGGGCGGCCATGCACAGGTACCAGGAGGTATGACAGCTGCTGACTTCAAGAAACTACCAAAATCTACACAAGTAGTTTTAACCTTGTGCAATGACTTGTTGGGGAAAGGTTACTGTTTGACAACAGATAACTTTTACACTTCGCCTCAAACTAGCGGGACATTCTTATCAGTCTTAAGACTGACACCTACGGTACAATATAACTGTCAAGAAAAGATGTCCCTAAGCAAATGAAGAAAAAGGAGCTGAAGAACAAAAAACTGAAAAAAGGAGATGTAGTATCTTACCAAAAAGGAAAATTAAATATCCTTTGCTTGGCAAGACAAAGAAGATTGTTGCCCTTCTTTCCACCATTCACTCAGCAAATATGGTGGATGTGGGTGAAAAAGGGGCATTACAACCAAAAGGGCCTAACGTTGTGGTAGCCTATAATGACAACAATGGGTGGAGTGGATCGTGTAGACCAGCACATATCCACCTACGCTTCCACTAGGAAAAGAGGAAAAAAGTACTATAAAAAAAGTGTTTTTTTCATCTTATTGACCTGTGTATGTGTGGAACGCGTATGTTCTTTACAAAAAGTGTGAGGGCCAGCTTAGCCCCCTTATGTTCAGATTGGAAGTCATCAAAAGAACAATGGAAAGTCCACTTGAGTGAAGACATGAAGGCGAAAACAGGGGACGACCAAGCCACTCTCTCAACCCAATATGTATATAAAAAGAATATATGTATATATATAAGTAGATAGTAATATGGGGTTCCTGGCGCACTTTCGGAGCCGACCGAAAAGCAATGTAAAATACTGTTCAATGTACCATAAAGGAAGCTGAGAAAATAACACAGCAAATCTCAATGAAAAATTAACCGAATCTACAGTCGTTCGTCTCCAAAAGCGATCGGGTACATTACTATCTACTCTGTGGAATGAAAAATTAACCAAATCTACAGCTGTTTGCTTCTACTTTCTTAAAGCTGTGTGCTTTGTAAAAATGTTGTCAAATCTGCTACGAATAAAGGATTTATCTTAATAAAATTTAATCAATTTAAAAACATTTTTACTAAAAACATACTTTAATAAAAAACTTTTCTACTAAATAGTCACCAAACAACATGAACTCACCAAAGTCTCTACAATTTCTAGCATTAAAACAGTGCAACAAAGATGAATTCAGTGAATTGCCGGTTTATTCTCAACAACAGTTGATACCGTCTTTAAATGAAACAGAATTTAAAAGAACTTGTAGAGTCTTTTGCAGAAAGAACGAAAAACTGCACACGTGTACACACAAAAAACGAAAAAAAATAAGGGATTATATATTTAATATAATTACGAAAGATATTGAAAAGAAAGTAAAAAATAAACAAACAGAGAGTTTTTCATCGTTTTTTTATGACATTTTTTCCCATATTTATACGTTCTTTCAAGATAATCAAGACTTAATTGATGAATTTCTTAGGAATTTTTGTAAGTATCAAGATTTATCAACACAATTCATTAAAGAGCATTATAGAATTTTTCTTATAGAATATAGCCACATTTTGTGTGAAACAAAAGGTATTACTGTAGATAATATTCCATGTGATTCCTATGAAGAAAGACACCAACTATGGTTATCAAAACAGTACTATGACGTGGGAGGGACTGCAAGTTTTAGAGTTAAGACTTTATTCTACAAAGTTAATTGTTATAATTTCTTTATCTTTTATAGTCTTCTTTCCAGTAACAATCAAGTGTAATTTTTTCATTTTTGTTTAATTCTTTAATCTTTTTTTCATCCAAAACAGTCAAAAATCTGTTCGGCAAGTGTACTTTACAATCTTCCAACTCGGCAATTATTGTAAACCCGAATTTATCTTTCATTTTCTCCAAATTCAAGATTCTATGTTTCTTCCTTTCTTCCAATTCATTTAACTTCTTATACTCTTTAAAACTTACATTCTCCAATATCATTTAACTCTTTCAAGAACTCCATTTAAATAGAAAAAAATTCAAAGACGGAAAAAAATGAAATTCGCTAACCTTCACTCGAGAAGTCGGGGAGGAATGTGAGTAAAACCGCCATTCTTTTCAAGAGGTTCTTCGTTTAATTTTTCTCCAAATGTACTATAAAATCATCGAGGATTTCTGGTTCAAATCATAAACAAATTCAACATCCAGATAATGAAAAAATACAGGTAATATCTTTTCATAATAAACGTTGTGTATCGATACCTACAAACCTAATGTATTCTTTGAAAAGGAAAATAATTTTGTCAATGGTTCCAAGAGATAAGTAAAAATTTTTATTCTGTTTTCTAAATTCTGTAACAAATTTTGTTTGCTTCTTGTCTCCATATTGCAATTTTGTAAGCAGGTTTATTCAAATGTGTTAATTTATTTCGAAATTTCTTAAGGTTTAGGTCTTTCTAATCAAAATTAAATTACAACCTCTACAAACTAAATATCTTTTTATCGATAATTTCTCCTCTATTAGAACACTTGTAACAGTTGGCATTATACTCTTCCATTTAAACAAAAAAGATTTTTTTTATAAATGGAGATTATGGAACTAAGTCTGCCGAGATATAAATTTTTCAGCGCAAATGTTTTATGTTTATATTTCAACTACCGAGATAAAGAGAAATGATTTTATTTTATTATTCAACTATTTAGGATATTTTGTATATGATTACAAAGATTATTCCGGAAGAAATCGAGATTTTTCATCAGCGAAAGAGTATATTTTTGAAGTTTTAGAAGGAATGAAAGAGAATAATATGAATTTAGCAAATTATTTTTCTTAAATAAAAAACTTTTCTACTAAATAGTCACCAAACAACATGAACTCTCCAAAATCACTTCAGTTTCTAGCATTTAAAGAACTTACCACAGGAAATAGTTATAAAGACTTCTTTGGAATTACCTAAATATGTTAAAAACAAATGTTGATATTTTCCTTAAGTGAAAACGAATCCTTAAATGAAAACGAATTCAGAGAACTTTTAAGTACTAAAAAGTGTTCAATGCAATTTTATTACAGACAACTTAGATAGTATAAATATGTTAAATGTAATAGGAGATTTTTAAATTAAATAATAGAAAAATAAGAAAAATATTCCGATTTTTACAAAATAAACTAAAACACCAACAATCTGACATTTTTCATCGCTTTTATGCTAAATTTCATTGTTTATTTTGTTGAAATGTTGAGAAGACAATATCCATACTGGCCAAGGAATATGCATACAGCTAGTTTTTTAACAAGTCTTTGTAAACAACAAGATTTATCAAAGGAATTTATAAGAGATCACGCTTTGTTGTAGATTGGGATAAATTATATGGAAAAAACATTTACGAAAACAGATATATTGTGTGTGTGTGTGATTCTGGACGAAGAAAAGAGAAACGTTTTGTCATTCAGCAATTCAATACGATATAATGAAAGACATACAAAATGAGTGTTGTTAGTGTGCGTGTTTTTGCGATATCTACTTAACTTCTAAGAAATTGGGAATGGGAGAAGAAGAAAGGTATCATATGTTTTATATTTCAATCAACTCTAGATTTGTGACGTTCTGCTGTGAGCGTTTGTACCACTAACGCTTGACCTCGAATCTCATTTTATTGAAACATGTGAGAGGCGTTTGTGTCACTAACGCTTGACCTTGCTTTGCACACGCCGTGTGTGGTACAAGGACAGTAGTGACACCAAACAATGACCTTGCTTTTCTCACGCCGTGTGAGACAATGAAAATCACTGTAAAAACACTTTAAATTCTGTATTAACAAATGAACACTTTACATCACTATTTTCACACAATGTTTTATCACAGTTTAGAATGTCTACACAAATTCACAATCTTCTTGTAACGTCCTTTCTTCGAGTCCCAAATATAAAAGTAACTTATAAAATATAATAACACTATGAATGGCAACGCCCAGTGGAACACTTCACTTCACTTTTAACAAGAAACACAGAACATCACACAATCTTCTTACTTCATATAAAGTCTATATCCTTCTTTCTTCAACTTGCAAATACATTAGAATCTTCTAATTGATGTTATATCTTGTTAAATTTCGTTAAAAATAGAGGAGGATCAAGCATGGACTGACTATACGTGGCCAACGCCCATGATGAAAATTTTTTCCGTGCGATAAAACGATTATGAATATCGAAGTTTTATCGATAATTTCTCAGAAACCACAACCACATAACATGTCGACTTTGTAACAGCTTTTTGAAAATCCATATTGATCAATTATATCGTTCTTTGAACCAGAAATATTTGTCAAAACTCTTTGTTGTATCAATGACATATAATAGGTCTATTCGCTAAAAATTCTTTAGGATTGTAATACATTTCCTTATTATTACAGTAAACTTTCTTAAAATCTTGATACATCTGATACATGATTCTGAAAAGACCTCCGGAAATGTTTAAATTTTGTAATTCATCTGGATAATAAGAACCGTTCAATTTTACTCTGATATTTTTTACATCCAAACTATCAAACTTTGAAGGATTTTTTTTCTTGATTATTCTGTCTATCTGTTTGAAAACCTATAATAACGAACTTGGGATTGAAGATATTTCTATAAATATTTGTGATATCGAACGAATAAGTTGTTCCGGAAATACCTTTTTGTTCAATACATTGCCAATCTAGAAAATTAAACATAATGTTTTGACTTTTTGTAATTTCATCAATCAACCTTATTTTACTCGTGATTTTATAATCAATCATTGGAACTCTAATAAAAAAATCTGTAATTGTTATTTTTCCATCAACAGGCATAAACATTTCCAGTTGCAGTCTTCAGAATCACATTCATCGTTCTTCTGCTCTTATAAAACTTAGATTAAAATCCTCCTTTATAGATCGGAATAGTAACATTTTCAAAAAATCCTAATCCAAAATGAGAATAAATTTCCAGCTGCTTCAAAAAAAACACCAATTTAAAATCTGATTCAAAGCCGCATTAGAAGTTTTGAGAAATAACATCACTTTTTGAATACGAAATAGTTCCTTTAATTTGTGCTTAATTGGCCACAGTTTTTCGACTTCTTCTATCAATTTATTGTGTTTTCTTACTTCAATCTTAGAAAATAAAAACGGTTATTAAAATTATCGATTAATCTAACATTATCAGTTCCAAGATATGCTTGACCATCTTGTTTTGTTAAAGTTCCAGAAATATAAAACTGGAAGTTTAGACGAGCAAAAGTTATCTCCAAAATCAATATTAAAACTCAGTTCTTTTATTCGGTTCATTTCAAATGTTGTTTACTAATTGGATAGGAAATTTTTAAACTCCGCCCTTTCAATATCACTAGCATATTTTCTGTAGTCCGCCATTTAATAAGAGAAAATTTAGAAATTTTAAACATCATGTATCATTTTTTTCATCGATCTAATGTACGTTTTTATAAGAAAAAGATATAAATTTTAGTAAAATAATTAAAAAAGATTAGTAGTCATTTTTTAATGATCTACTTCGTCATATTCAGGATTCTCTTCCTTAAATTTTGCGATCTCGGTCACATATTTCAATAAAATTTGCACAGGATAGTAACCGCTATCTATAATATTGTTCCAATCAACTGTATCTTTATTTTCATCCAAAAACTTGTATACTCAAGTGTTGATAGAGACAAAGAACAGACATATGATCTTTTAATTGATAATGTATATTTTCTTGAATGAACTCTGATGATAAAGTTTGATATTTAGCAATGTTATACCAATTCAATTTGTTTACGTATAATCTCATCATATCTTCGGATAATTCATATTTTTGAGAAATGTCATCCCAATGTTCTTTTTTCAAATCTCTTTCGTGTTGCATGATAAAAAGATCGAAAGCACTGTAATGTCCCGCCATCTCTATTTATTAAGAAAAAAATTTCAAAATCAAGTTTTTATAAATTGGCTCTTTTTTAAGTTACATTCAGCACATTTTCCCGAAATTCTTTTTTAACTCCGTTAATGTTTGCATAGTATTTTATATCATTTGTTGCAGTTTTTTTTCTTTACATCTCACACAATATATGAGCGCCATTTATATAAGGAAAATTAGTCATCATAGCCGCCTACTCCAATTAAATCTGTTGTCGATGTTTTCAAAAGTTTTATTCGACATCTTCTTTAAATTTATTAAAGTTTTCTTCTAGTTTATTTACTTTATCGAGATATAAATCGTTGTATTCAACGAGTTTATGATCAATATTCTCAAAAGTTTTTTGTGGCATCTAAACTAAACTTATCAAAAGACTGCTTATTTTTTATAACTTTTTCATTAATTTCGCCAAAGTTTTCTTCTAGTTTAATTAATTTATCATGAAGTAAAGATTGATTAGTAACTACTCTTTTAAAAAACTTCACCATTTTTTCTATCGGTTTCATTAAAACCCTCTTGAAATTTAGCGAAATCTTCCAAAAAGTTTGTTATTTTTCCATAAAGATCGCCTTTATATAGATTGAAATTTTCCTCAAAATTTGTAAATTTTTCATCACAATTTTCTATAGATTCTTTTACTTCTCGCTTCAAGTTTTTCATAGACTTCTGTTGTAAAATCTTTAACATGCTGTTTATGATTCTCATAATTTTGTTTTAGTTCATTAAACATTTTAATTAGGATCTTCTAATTGAATCATTACAACAACATCAAATGGATTAATTCCTTTACTAACACCGCTAATTCTTTTTCCTTTAAAATCTAAGGCATTTTTAACATTCGGATCATGTAAATCAACAATATCGATGTTTTCTGATAATTTTAGAGGTTTTAAAATTTGTTCTTTAACAACAACATCATGTTTGTCAATACCAGGGTCGAACACCGACAATTCTTTTCTTATTAGCCAAACTAACATAATTCTTTTCAACTTTGATCGCTTCAGTAATTTCATCAGCTTTTTCGATGTGAGACATTAAATTGGTAAATTAATTTTTTTACACCATCATCAACTTCTTTTTCCAATGTTTTTATTTTATCAGCAACTTCATTTGAACTCATGAAATTTGCAAGTTTGTTATCATATTCTGCTTTAAAATCTTCAATCTCGACAGCAAACATATCTGAATCTGGAAGGTTTTGTAATACATTTTCTAACTTGTTATCAAACTCATTTCTCAAACTATCAAAATTCAAACTATTATCTACACATTTTGAATAATTTGTGTTCCAAATACGTCAAAAATATTTTGTGAATCCCATATTTATTAAGCAATTAATTTGTTAAACAACTTCTTTAAAATCTTTACCATCACTCAGTTCATTCAACACAAAAACACATTAAATGACCACAAATTGGGGGATCTTTTATAGTCTTGAATCTGAGAATCATTGTAGTTAAACGCTTGATTTTTTTCAAATATTTAATCAATTCTATAGGTGGTTTGTCCTCAATTCTTCCATACGAATCAAAATAACATGCATTCTTATCATTTTTATAATAACAAATCCAATGCGTTCCACTTCCCATAATCGAGTCTAAATTCACAATTCCACATTCAAATTTCTTAACTTTTTCAGGTAATGTATCTCTCATGAAGATTCCTCTAAAATGTTTAATATTTTTGCAGATTTCTTCCAATTCTCCCGAATGTTAAAGGTTTAATTTTTTTTTTTCAATGTTTGATTTCACGTAATTCAAAGTTTTTTCATCTAATCCAGATCCTGTAACATCTTCCAAACTCTTTATCTAACCAATTTAAAATGTTTTCGAACAATAGGAATCACATCCTTTTTAACGATTGGAGCAGCTTTACGAACATAAGGAACAACATTTTTAACAACTGGAATATTTTCTCCAAAATCTAATAAATCTTTCAAAAAGTCCACCATTTTTAAGTTCTTTCAACTGATTATAAGAAAATTCTATTCTGGTTCCTTTATTGTTTTTCTTATGTTTTTCGAGTTTATTTGTATTGTCTATTTGTTAAAAATATCTTATCTTTCGCCATTTTTTTAGTTGGATCTATTTTTTAAATTGAATACTAACGGGTATTTTCTTCTTAAAAGCGGATTTTATTTTTTTCTTTCTGATTTTTGCTGAAATTTTACATTCACCTCCATTTTATATAGTTAAAATTTCAAGTTCTCTTCGATTCCCATTCCTAGTTTTCTCTTCAAAAACATTGCTCCAGCTGTTGGAAGCGCAACAAAATCTTTCACCTAAACTAGCATTCTTTTGATAAAAATTCTATCCATTGCCTTATCTTGCAAAACTTTATCTGCGATATGTCTGGAATTTGTGTCTCTATGTTTTGCATAAAAAATATCGTGTTTCATAGCAGCTTGATCTAATTTATTATTATACCAGGAATCTCCTCTTTTTAGTCTTTTTTCGAGTTTTGTGCCAGGCCCCAGATACTGATAAGTTGGTACGTGTAATTCAAAAGGTAAATTGTTGATATAAATCATTCCAAAAGTCCGCTACCCTCAATCATAGATGAACTTATTGCCGGCAAAACTCGTTTTAAATATTTAATTCCATCAGGTTTTTCAATCCATTTCATCAAGTTTGTTCGAAATAAAATCTTTAATCGCTTTCTTTTCGTTCAAAAAATTGTTGTTTCCAGCCTTTTCTTGAGCATAAATATAATTAATAATTCCATCGAGTTTTGTCAAATCGTCGATATATCTGTATTCAATCTTATTATCACTGTATTTTCTCACACCTGATCCTTCGATTCTTTTTTCCCAAATTGGTTTAATCAAATTGAGAGATATTTTTTTACCTTTACTTGACTTTGGTTTCTTAGTTGATGGATCATTATTTTTGTAAATTGAATCAGATTTCCATAAAATTTCAGTATACTTTTTCAAGTCTTCTTCAGAATATAAACCGTCTTTTGGAACATCAGTGCCTGTTAATAATCTCCATAAACCTTGAGTTCCTTCATATGTTTTTTCATTAATAATGATATCATTATGCTCAAAATTCACGGGCAAATTTCCAATCATAAAACTTTTCTTTTTTCTGTCCCAATACAAACCAAATTTATCATCCTTTGCTCTAGGAAGAAATTTTTTACCAATTTCACCAATTATTATATCCGTTGTTCCAGGACTTATTGGTTCAACTATGGTAGAGTCTTCAATGATTCGAGGTCTAAATGGTGTTGAAGATGGTAATTTTGGCAATTCAAACTCAGATTCTGGTATCGAAATATCAGCAAATTGTCGTACAACTGGAACCAAATTCATTAAATTTTGATTATCGCTTAAAACATTTTCAATTTTGCCCTCAACATTTTTTATTGCAGAAGTTACAGGTTGATTAATTTTTTGAATAAGTTCTTGTTCTTTTTCATCAATTCGAATCTGTTCTTTAAATTCTTTGATTAATTTCTTTTCTATTTGATCAAGTTTTTTCGCTTCTTCTGAAGTTACGTTCGCCATTTATTTAGGAAAATTTTGAAACGTAAACGTGGAACGTGGAAACGTGAACACGAAACGAGAACACGAAACGTGAAACGTGAAACGTAAACACGACCGTGAAACATGAACGTGAAACATGACCGTGAAACATGAACGTGAACGTGGACCGTGAAACGTGAAACGTGAACGTGAAACATGACCGTGAAACATGAACGTGAACGTGGAACGTAAAAACGAGAACACGAAACGTAAACGTGAACGTAAAATCATGAAAACAACTAGATTATCACACGTTTATATTGGAAAATTTATTCAAATATTTACCATTTTTAGGCTTCAAAGTTAGATTAATAGTTAAAAATCCATAGTCTTCTTTCCAAATTTTATCACACAATTCATTAAAGTGGTTAAAAACTCATATCAGATCCCACATAATTGTTGTAAATCTTTCTCGAATAGTGATCGTCTTGCTTAAAAACACACAACATATTCAAATTATTTCTAATAACTTGTTTATCAACCTTTGAAAAGCATTGAGAAAGATAGATACAAGATATGTTTTTGTGACGAGACATTACGAAATATTCCTTAATAACGTCTTGATTTTCTAAAAATACAATCATCGAAAACGATTAAAGAATTTGGTTTACATTCGCTTAAGTGAACTATGTCCTCGGAAGCATTATAAAAATGTGATATTTTTTTGTTTAAGTTTTTTCTCAATATTTTCAAATCTTTCTTGTAATTTTTTATAGGCTTCTTGTTCTAAAGATTTACTAAAAACATACAAATTGGAATAAGGAATCAACCTATTGTAGATAAAATTCAATAGTAAAGTTGTTTTTCCACATCCACTTGAACCAACAATTAACAATCTGATTGGTTGATCTTTCTTATTTTCTTCAAACGTTTGAAGTTTTATCTGATCTTTTTGCTTTAAAAATTTCTCCATTTAAATAGAAGATTTTCATCTTGAAGCAACGCTTGCGAAAATGAAGCTGTTCAAGTTGACTTCAGAAAGCTCTAAATTAGTTTTAAAACTTGGAACATCCTATACACTTAGAGGAAGAATCAAATTATTTTATCGGTTTAAGCGGTTTTTATTCTGACAATTTTGTAATAAATATTAGTGAAAGTTCTCCTTATTGTATAGGATTTAGTGAGAAGAACATAACAAAATATTATGGTTTAAACAAAGGATATTATACTTTCGATCAAATAAAAAATTCCCTTAAAAATTATCTGAAAACATTCAAACAATCAGATAAATCTTTAAACTTTGACGAAAACAAGTTTGAAATGCAAAAAAATTATCTCTCTAATAAAATTCAAATAAAATCACCAGTAAGAATAATGTTTTCAGCAATTATTGTAGATTTATTAGGGTTTGTTCAAGAAACTATTGAGCCAAATCAGGTATATTTAGGAAATAAAACGCCAAAATTTAGACCGTTTCGATGTAATTGAAGTACATTGTAATCTCGTTTTGAACCTAGTTTTGAAAATCATACCGAACATCTTCACAAAGAATCTGAAAATTTTGTACACTTTTTTCCCAAATGTTGCTTATGGATCAAAAATCAGTGAAAAAACCGAATGAAATCGATTATATTCCAATTAGAAAAAATATTAAAAGAATTCAAAAAATCGTTCTAACTATACAAGACTCTGAGGGAAATTTATTAAATAATGAGAGTTTAAAAACAACAATATATTTAAGATTGAAAAAGGAATAAAAAATGAGTTGATGATGATGACAAAATTCAATATTTTTACTTAAAAAACAAGGGGCTATTCGAATGGGGCCCCTTAATCAATCTTCATCCTGACCCTGTTTTTATCAATGAATCTGGACTTTATACTGAAATAAAAATTACTAGTTAAATTTCTTTTCTATCTAAATGGAGTCAGTTGTAGACCTACTCAACAATCAACTTACATTCAATAATAAAGACATTTGCACGATTGTTGACGAAAATAATGAAAATTTGGTTTAAGGCTAAAGATGTTGCAGAAATATTGGAATTTAAAAAATACGAGACAAGCTATCATAGATCATGTTAAAGAAAAAAATACAAAAAAAAGCTTTGAAAAACATAGATTCTGACAAGGGTATCGAATCGCGACTCTTACAAAAATTACATCCAGACACTATTTTCATCAATGAACCAGGCATATATTCTTTAATACTGAAATCTAAAATGAAGATTTGCAGAAACGTTTCAAAATTGGGTTTTAGAAGAAGTTTTACCGAGTATTAGAAAATTTGGTGAGTACAAACTTGAAAACAAGATTAAATATTTAGAGGGACGAAGTTAAACACTTGCAAATTAAAGATGAAATGAAATCATTGAAAATAGAGAATCAAGAATTGCGAATGGAATTAATGAAGAGAGATATGGTATGTAAAGATTTTGATAAGAAAAAAACACCATGTTTTTGTGTTAAATTAAGAAGAATCACATGTGGGGAATGGCCTTATTACGTTATCAGAGCTCAGAAACGAGAAATACCAAACCGATTTAAAACATCTAAAAATAAATTATCCTGAATTAGAGATTTTGTTCATTGATGACGAACCAAATTCTATCAATCTGTATAACCAAATGAAAGAATCTTTGAATATTTTATACAACGGAAATCATTTTTACTACAAATATGGCAGAATCTCGACTGATTTATAGAAATATCTAAATTACACGATGAAAATGTTTCTAAATTTTACTAAAAACTCTCGATTTATTATATTTTGTTTGTAAATGTTTAGCATAAACTAGGTAACCATTGTAGAATTCTTTTTTCATATTCACAAGGCATTTCGTTTTTATAACTTTCGCTGAAATTTTTTTTTAGCACAATCTTTGCAAAAAGCATCTTTTCTATCTTTACTATACTGCCAGTTATTAAATTCAGAAATATTTTTAATTTCTTTACAAAAGTAACACTTTTTCTCTTCTAAAGTTAATTTGTTCATTTTAAAACGTATAATTCCTTACAATAAAACAGTCTTTTCTATTCTCTTCTTGACACTTTGTACATTTCTTTTGAGACTCCATTTAATATAGAAAAAATTATTACACGATGGAAAATGTTTAAACTCTTAACTTATGATATTTGGTTTGTAAATGTTTTTTGATAATTATTTAACCATTTTATAGTTTCTTCCACATTCACATTGAGTATCTTCATAATATAAATCTATGGTGATTTCTTCTTTACACAATCTTTACAATATGAGTCTTTCTTATCTCTACTATAGTGATCACTATTAAAACTCTGAAATTTTTTTAGTTTCTTTACATTTAAGACATTCTTTATCTTCCAAAGTTAATTTTTCTATTTTATCATATAATTCTTTTATGATATTCCCCTTTCACAATCTTTGCAATTATAATGCATTCCATCTTTCACTATTTTTTATCTTTATAAAATTCATTTAAATCTTTAAATTCTTGACACTTTGTACATTTCTTTTGAGACTCCATTTATATAGAAAAAAATTTACAGTTTTGACTTCTTCAATTCATATTCATAAAACTTTCCGGTTATTTCTTCATTATTTAAATCTTTTATACTATAAGTTACAGGATCTGTGTTATTAATTTGATAAATCACAAAGATTTCTCTTGACCAATTGTTCTTATATTTGTTCGAAAATGTTTGTTTTTTACTAACAATTCTTACATGATCATTGACTTTAAATTTAGTTTTCGTGGTGAATTTCAGGTGGAACATACTTGAAAACGGTCTCTAATAACTCCTTTTCTGCATCCTTATCTACGTCTTTCGGTTTCATTTTGATTGTGCTGTGAACTGTATCGTTATAATTGTTTACGATTTTTTGAAGAATATCGATCCATTTTAAAGTTTTTATTAATCTCAAAAATTACTTTCATTCTCTCATTTTGAGTTCTGTTATATCTCTCTACAATACTTGATTTCTCTTCGTTTTCAGTATGATAAATCTTAAATGTTGTATTTCCTCAAAACATCGTTAAATTCTTTATTTTTAAACTCTAAACCCTTATCTGTATGAAGTAGGTTAGGAGGTTTGTGATTGATCCTTCTATGGCATCTTTTACTATATCTTCGAAAGCTTTTGAAATATCCTTGCCGTTTTTTCTTTTGATAGCTCTTGACCAAGCATATTTTGAGAAAAGTATCAATAACATTTTAACATATACTTAAATCCCATCATTTTGATCTGAATTAGTTAGACATTATAACTAAATCTGCTGCCCATAAATCGTTCAATTCCTAATGTTATAATTTTTTCTCTTTTTTAAACTTCTTTCGTACCGGGTGCATGAATTTCTCTAGCTTCAATCTCTAGAGTCGTCTTCCTTATAGTCTTAGATTCTTTCTTTACTTGTTTTTTCATAAGGGATTCTTTATATAAATTTACTCTTGTTTGTCTTACATTTTGAACATTTTGCAGCAATTCTATACAATCCATTTTGAGTTTGAACGATTTTTGAATCTATATTTTTCGTTTTCTTTTTACACTTGTGACAGTGAATTAAATCATCCTTCCATTTACATATCAAAGTTTTCCAAGGTTTATTTTAATTCGTCTAATATATCAGATTTTGCTTCATCTTTATAGCCATACGGGTACTGTATCGATCTTATTTTCTAGGACAATTCCTCTTATCATCTTTAGCGTTCAGTGCTAACTTGTTTTATAGTGACGGTGTACAACTAACTCATGTTTGTAGCTTTTGATTACTGTTCATCTCCCTAAAATTCTTCTTTATCTTCGAACAAACATCTCTTCAAGTTTTCGATATTTATTGTTTTATTTACAAACGCTTTCTCTTAATTTCCTTTACACCTAACTGGGTTTTTATCTAGATATTTGTACGGAGTACATCTTAGACCTTAAACCACAAAATTCTTCTAAAACTTCGCTATTTAACTCATCTTTGAATTTCCCTATTACCTTCTTATTTTTAGTAGTGAAACATTCATGATCTTTGGATAATCACTTGTATCAAAGTCATCTATATTTTCTTTAATAATTTTAAAAGGATCTCGTTTCAATTCTAGAAAATAACTGTCTGTATCCATGTAACACAGATTCAAATCTGGATCAAACTTCTTTAATTTGTTGTAATAAAACTCGTACATTAGCCAATTTTGAGGAGGTCGAGAACTGAAAATCCTATGTAAAATCGGTTTGTTAAATTTAACCTTTTGTTTGTACATGTGACTCGCTATACAGTTGTCGTCAAAGATATTAAAGCATTTGAAGTTCGTTTTCTTGGCCTGGTTTCATTGAAAATTCTTTCATTTCCTAGTCTAATATCGCATCTATTTTCGCACATTTTCCATACTTTTTCCAAAAACTGAGTTGTTCATCAGCTTATAAAAATCCTTCTCAAAGTCACTTGTAGCTTTGATCCTCATATTAGTATTAAAATCAATGTACTCTTTCATAAAAGGCTTCTGATCGAATGCAATAACTCTATTCACATGTTTCAAAATCATACCTTGTTCCAAATAGAACTTCAAATTTCTCGAATGAACAACGTATTCAGTTTTATCCCAGTAGAGTTGTGCAAAGTTTGTTTTTAAAATGTTCTGGAGCAAGAGGTAAATCCTTGTGATGTTCGTGTAAAATTCGTTGGATATCCAAGATCAACTTCGAGAATATAGCCATAATCTTCGTCGCCAGTGAGTTCCAAAATTGTTTCTTTCCATTCTTCAGTTGTGTAAGTTTTTGGATCCATCCACTTGATATCACTAAACGGCAGTTTTTGCATTAGGCCCATAACCCATAAAGGTTGATTAGCATCAACGTATAACAAATAGTTTTCGGGCTTTGTCTTATCGAAATCTTTCAAATATTTGTTATTTGCTTTCACATATCGTTTAATACACTGAGAAATGCCCCCGCGAATGCCTTTTTTCAATCATCAAATTACATATTTATAATCGTTAATTAGCTGAAGCTCAATTTTCGTTTAATTTTAACATTGCGTCCCATGCGAGACTGGGAGCTGTTAGGATAGTGTGCCGGATCGAGTTTATAGCAATTCAAAACAAATATTCCTAAAATTTTCAAAGATATCAGCAAGCAATAAAACATCTTGGATATTGTACAAATCAGAGTAATTTCCAAGATTTTTCTCTTTTAATTTGTTCCAAACGCTCAAGTAGTGTTGATAATCTTTCTCAGAATATGCTCTCGTCTGTCAAAAGTGAATAGAAATCTTGAATTTTCAGCTGTTCTGTGTAATCAAGTTTTTCAATACTGTCGATAAATTCATAGGGGAAATATTCCTTTTCCAGACAATATTTTAAAAATCTCGTCGTCGTCATTTGGTTGTCTTTCTAGAATTGCGTTCAATCCATCTTGTATAAAATGATTTGTATGTTTTGAAGTCTTCTCTCTTTAGATTTTTAGCTAACTTTTCTATAGACGAGGCCATGAATCTGAACGTGTCTACAAACGAAAACTTGATGAATTTTCTTGGCTTATCACTCTTCGAATTCATAGCCATATCCAGAATTTACAGAATTAATTTATATATATTTTTCATCGGTGTTTGCAATCAAATCAACATTTCCACATATTGTTTAGCCAATTCTTTTATGTACAAATGAGTATCGTAATTTGACATATTGTGGCAGGAAAACGGGAATATTCTGAGGAAATTTCAAATTTAGATTGCAACATGCATGAGCTGCGCCTCGAAACTTGCCGGTTAAATGACAATGATCTCGTACTTTTTTTCTTGTTTGATTATCAAAACCCTCACATTCACAAATATGGACAAACGTTTGAAATTTTGATATGAAATTTCTTCTTCTTCGGTCAATTTCATAGGTTTCATGTTCTTAGAATTATATTTTTTCGCTATGTATTTCGATAATTTATTGAGTTCTTCAAAACAATTTTGTCGGGACGTTTTTCAAATCTTCTTCATTTTTGGCACGATTAACATATCGGTTTGTACATGCGATTGGTCACATTCGACACTAAATATAGAGTAAAACCATAAGGGAATGTGCCTCTGAATCTTGGTTGTAGTCGATCTTTGTGGATTGTTCTTGCATGTCGGAATTTTTTCTAATATGCTCTCAAAGTCCATATAAAATAACGTAAGGGTGAGAAAATTTCTTTTGATAATTAGTAAATGTTGTTGTTTGACCTGGAAACGGCATAATTGGCTTACAAAACTTCATGATTTTTACAAAATTTCTAAATGATCTGTTAAATCTCCAGATTTGTTAAAAATGGCTTAAACATCTTCTACACAAAAATTTTCTTTCTTTATGTTTAGACAACTGCGAAAGAAACAAGCTTATTTAAAATCGGTTATCAAAAACATAATGAGATTTATCATCTTGTTTAACATACAATAAATCAATGTTTGTTTCAGCGTCATATTTTTCAGAAATTTGTAACGGAACAATGTTAATATTTTCATCAAAACTGTAGACATTGATAGACATTGTTGGATACTTATACTTGGAATTGTAGCTTCGTTTTCAAATATTTGTATATCTTTCAGAGACATTGGATACTCAAAACCTGAAAATATTTCGTCATTCACAAATTTTTCGTATTGCTTTACACGTTCACAGTCTCTTTCTGGTTTTTCAATAGCAACATCTTATTGAGTAAATAAAGCAAAAATCATCTCTATTTTTTATATTTATACAAGCTTTTTTATCTTTGATATTCTTTGGTAAATCGATGTATGATCCTGCATTCATCATTTCGTGTTTGTTAAGGCTCAAAACTAGTTGTTTACAACTTTTAAATGTCCATCCGGAAACCTTTATTTGGATTATTCGTTTGTTCTCGATGTGTTAATTTATTAAATTGCTTAGTAATAAAAGTCGTTTACGTCAAAGATTTCGTTTGCCTGCTTTGATAGTAAAAATACATTAGGACATGTTTGCGGTTCACCATTCACTAAAGTTCGTTCGTATTCACATTCCAAAGAGAGATAGCCCTTCATATTTTTAACATTTTCTTGAAATTTCTCGATTAAACTTTTAATTTTCTGACCGCATAATTGAAAGATATTTGTAAATTGACATGGAATTGTCGTTCAAGTTTGTTAAAATGTATTGCTTGAAAAGACCGTGTATTGAGGATAAAACTTCTACATCAATGATATTTTCGGATTTTTACTTTAAGAGTTTTATCAATTTCTTCGATCATTTCAGACTTGGTT
Source organism: Homalodisca vitripennis (assembly GCF_021130785.1). NCBI lineage: Eukaryota > Metazoa > Arthropoda > Insecta > Hemiptera > Cicadellidae > Homalodisca > Homalodisca vitripennis. The sequence goes on from NW_025784054.1 coordinate 19,467, forward strand.
TTATCGTTAGTACCGATAGCCAACTTTTCAGCTATTGAATGAAGTTTTTCATCATTAAATAGGTCGAGATTTTTCTTTTCAATCTTTGAAATTTCTCTTTAATTCACGTAATTTCTCAATATTAAACATGTTTTCGTGATCGGCAATTTTATTTTCTCTAGCCCACTGTCTTTAAATAATTTAGTTCATTATTGTAAATTTGCTTGTTTTTTTTCATGACTTTTAGAATTATAATGGCGATCATAGTTTTTTCTTAAAATTTCTATTTTGCAGAACGGACATGATATTTTTTCGCGCTCCATTTAGATAGAAAAATTTATTTAACTAAATGGTGCTTGTAAACCAACGATTGCGCCTCTCACGGCGTGATATCACTACGGGATATGACGCAGGCGAAGCGATTATCGTGATGGTCGGTCTGTAGTAGCACACCTCGACTGTCATTGAAGATTTTTCCTTTATTCGTAGCAGATTTGACAACATTTTACAAAGCACAGCTTAAGAAAGTAGAAGCTCAGATTTGGTTAATTTTTCATTCCACAGAGTAGATAGTAATGTACCGATCGCCTTTTGGAGACGAACGACTGTAGATTCGGTTAATTTTTCATTGAGATTTGCTGTGTTATTTCTCAGCTTCCTTTATGGTACATTGAAACAGTATTTTACATTGCTTTTCGGTCGGGCTCCGAAAGATGCGCCAGGAACCCCATATTACTATCTACTTATATATATTATATATATATATATATATATATATATATATATATATATTATATATATATATATATATATATTTCTAATATATAATTTAAACTTGGCTTTTATAATATATATTATTGATTGCTATCACAAGAATCGAATACCCAATTATATGAGCTAAAATTACTTATGTATATACGTTTACTACCATTGCCGAGATATCTCGGGTTAATCCTTAAAGGCGTTTAAAAAAATCCCAAAACACGTTAGACGTAAAAAAAATTTCTTTTTCTAAACAAAGTGATTAGGCATAAAGTAATGTACTTATTTCATCAATAAAAAAAAAACATGGACCAAAATGGAACGTTTTTCGCAAAATAACGAGACCGTCAAGTGGTTAACAACTTGAATGCCAAGCATTTTTGGAGGGGTGGCGCTGTCAGAGCCAAGCATTTATGACAGGTCACACCTATCTCAGTATTTTGTAGTATTTAGCGAAATATTTCATAACTTTTTAAAAATAAACATAATGAGATGATTTATATTTTATTATGTAGGGGAGAAAGTAGGCTATAACTTGTAATATTCATTTTAATTATAACACATGTTTAAAATGTTTAAATTAAAATATAATACAAACACATTTTTGTATCAACTTTGGAATACAAAAACTGTAATTTTATGATCTTAATTTAAAATATGCATCTTTTTTATTGTTCCTCATGTACATAGGAACAAACATAACAGTTTTCAAAAAAGGAAGTATTTCTATAACTGAGTTTTGATTTGTTTACCATTTGGTATTTGTTGTAGTGTACCTCAAAATAATTCACAACTTCTTCAAAAATAAACAAAATAGAATATGACTTACAACATTTATTTGGATGATAATATCTGTTAATATTTTTTTATTCAAAAAATTATGATGAACACATTTTAATGTTTTACGTGTTGATAAAGAAAAACTTTAATTTTTTTATTTTAATACATTTGTATACAATTTTTATATTGTTACCTATGTAAAGAAGGAACGAGTATACATTACCAAGTTTAAAACAGTACGTATCTCTAATAACGAGCATGAATTTTCTTATATATCAGTGCAAAAATATTGAAAATCTACACTCGCATACAACTTGTCTTTCATATTTGGTAAATAGCTTTTACCAGCTTTAACAAAAATAAAATAATAACTTTTTTTAACAAATCTATTTTATATTCAAGAAAATATAGGGTTTCCTAAAGAGATTGTAAAGTTGGCTAACATATTGGAAAATGAGGGAAAAATTTTGAAATTCTAAATTCATATTTTTTATAAATACTAAATAAAACATAAGATGAATTCCTCCATTTAAACTTAACTGTAAATGGTTTTTGTATCCAAAACTGCAAGAAAATATAATGTTCATAAGAATATTTTTAAGTTGGTCACCATATTGGAAAATGGTGGCCAAATTTTGGAAATTCTAAAAATTGTATTTTTGACACTATAAATGTCAAGTCACCGATTTTAAATGTTCCTTTAAATTTTGTCGATTTTGATATATCTGGGTGGCACAGGGTAAAATGGACACCCTACAGGAGTTTAGACTATCCTGTTATTTTTAAAACGGATTTAATTGACTCCTGCAAGAGGCCAAAATTGAAAAGCTACTTCTAAAGTTAATTTATAACTAGCTTAAGATTAGTGATAACTTTACCCCATGAAGTGTTATACAGATATATGCTACAACACATGCCAAGAAACAGCAATGAGAGGGACATAAGGAACAGGAACTTGATACTGTCATGGTATAAGTGGAATCCGTTTGTTCTTGGGAAAGAGGATAGAAACGCACTAGTTGACCATTTGCGGTGTCTGAGCCTGTTCTCACAAACAAGTGCTAACACCTATAACAGATTGTAAAGATTCCATTATAAAACGTCAGAAGAGAATCATTAAATTAACATGATATTCAATATTAAAAGTTATATGTGAATAATGCTACTCTTTCTACCTTCAAATTTTCAATTAGTGTGATTTCAAATAAATAAAAATGCACAACCCAATCTTTTTATAATATTTTTATGCTTATGAAAACATTAGTTAATTTTCATATAATAATGCTTATATAAAATTTTATATGGAAAACTACTTAAATTTACACATCAAAAGATTTTTTACATAGAACAAAATTAGTTTTCTTTCCACTAGTGAAATATTGATTTTCGATTTCATCTGAATGACTAAACCTCACCTGGTTATTATCATAGTAGCGAGACTGGAGGACTCGTGTGCCCCTGTACAAGGTGTGTCGGCTTGTGGGTGGCTTGTGGGTCATATACTTCATCCACATATGCTGGAAGGCTCTTCATCACTGGCACACTTTCACCTGTTCATACCCAAATATCATAAATAGTTCATACCACCATTATTTTGTATGTATGTGATTCTTTTTACTGCTTATTTTGGACTGTAAATATACTTATACGCTCTAGCTAAATCTTTTACTGCATATATTTTAAAGTTATTGCAATCAAGGATAACCAGAAGCTAATAAATTTGGTATGGTGAATAATATTTTCTTAATCAGAGGAGTTGAAACAGTAATAATGAACGAATAACAGCCATTACGAACAGCTATTTGTGTTTTAGGAGATAATAAAGTTACAAATGGTGACTTATTTACACAGCAAAATAAGGAAACCTTGAAAGCACATATATTTGACCTGTGTGCTAAGAATGAGAAAATGAACTAGCAAGGTTATTAGTTATCTTCTCTATGAATGTCACTCTGTAGCTGAAAAACCATTCTCAGCTTGGTGCTGCATTATGTTTCATTCTCAATAAATTGACTGGAAGTTGGAGTATGTATGTCAATTTAATGAAAACCAAGTTCAAAGTGTGGCAATGTGAGGTGCCAAGTTTCCAATATCCAACCCCCATTAGTGGTAGAAATACAATTGCCAAAGTAGAAATTCATATTAAAGGTGAAACAGATGAACCAAAAACATTTTTCATTGCAAACTCAGAATCAAAATGATGGAAGAGAATGGGGTGGATTAGGATGGACTGTCCCGTAGCTAAAAATGAACAATTGATCATACAAGGTGAACAATTAATCAATAAAAAAATTAACATTGGGTCATTCAAAGTCACACTTAGTCACACTTTCAGCTTGAAAATTTAGCTGAAACACTGGTGCTAACTTAACCAAGAGACCCAGGGAAAGAAACAAATAGAAAAAAATAGGTTAAATAAAAATGTAAAGCAAATGCTAGTTCACTACGAATCACACCTATCCCAACTTAAGCTCAAACTAACAAACACTTGGAGCCAATTTACATCAAGCATTCCAGTGGCTTTGAATAAAACAATAAATTACATTAAACACAAGCTCTACCTAACAATTCAAATTCAAATTTATTTGACTATTTCAGATTTGTTTCTTTTAATAAAATACTCTTATTAGTGTTGATCTCCTGTATATCACTTACACACTTTATCATTAGTGATCTCAGCATGTTATAAAAAGCAAGTTCATATCAAACATAACAAGTATGAAGAATGTTGGAGATTTACAACTAAGCAGGTCATATCATTTAGCAGAGGGAGCGAGCCGGTAAAGAGCAGTGTAATTAAAAACATACAGTTCTTGAAATATGAAGATGGAGGTTGTATTAGCTCCTATTAACTTATTCACTGCATTTAGAACACATAAACCAATACTTAAAACTTTTATTTTTGTGAGGTCTTTCGATAGCAAAGCTATCTTTGTCAGACACACACTTTTACTAGAAGTGCGGAGTGGCACCGAAAGCCCACACTGATGACCAGGGGCATTTCCGATCGGTACTTACTCAACCTCATATCACATGCCAAATTGTCCAGGCTGATAAGAAAAAGATCCAAGATAGTACCTAACTCAAGCTCAGATCACATGAGAGCTAGTTAACTTTTTATTATTTATAATACTTACATATAAATTTACCAACTAATATAGTTTAATAACAAATAATAGATAGGGACAGAGTGCCTTCCTTTTTGCTGACAATGCTTATTTTTGGGAAGCAGAAAACAAGAACAGATCATCATAATGACATTTTAAGACCAGTAAATCCAATAAGTCTGTTCTTTCTAATAATGTAGTTTATGTTGGGTCGCCCAGTAAGAATAAAAAAGTGGCCTCTGAATAATACCAAAGTACCAGAAAATATTATTAGGCAACCTTTGAGGCTCCAAAAGGAGTATTGCAGTTTCTCACTTGCTGGAGAGAAAAACATCATAATTTGATTCCTGAATAAATGATCCTGAGACTTTTAAAAACATCTTGTAAGTAGTACACATTCTACAGCTTGTATTTTTTAAAGCTGTAAAATAATAACTTATTGTACCAAAACCTACCTGTCAAAACACTTTCATTAACAATACAGTTTCCAGTGAGCAGCAGGGCATCACAGGTCATGAGGCAGCCATGCGGAGGAATTACAATGGTGTCCCCAGGCACCAAGTCTTGCGGAAGGCACCTTCACAGTTTCTGAAAGTTTATAACAGCATATAGTAAAAACTTCTTCACCATGATGAAATTATACTGTTTAATAAATCTTGCAAAACAAATTCAAGAAACAGTAGTGTTATGTAACAAAACTGGAACTGGCTATGACCTGAGAGGAATTCTTCCCTATAAGAATTCCTCTCAGAAAAAAAGTAAATTTCCAAAAAAATGATGTGTAGTGTTTTAAACACGTCTAAGAAAAGAGGCTAGAGTATAATTCAACAGTTCAACACCGTTTCACATGGGACAATATGCCTTGAGGGCAGATTCACACTCCGCAATGAACTATTACGTTTAGTTTTTTTTGTCTAAGAACTCTATTGAATTTAGGCCACCAATATGAGCAATGGACAAAGTCAATATTGTATTGCAATAATATATAATAAAAACAATCCAGACGAAGCAATCTAATAAATAAATATAAAATAGTCAAAAATACCAACAAGTTCTATATACAGTAACAATAATTAAAAAAAACATTTTAAAAACCTATAAATAATTTTAGCCATATATATATGTAGGTACGTTATTAAAACATTAAAAATAATTCTGAATGTAAATTTATTATGAATAAAATTAGTAAAAATACACATCAATGTAATTAAAAACTGTATATCACTAGTATCACATGCCTAATATCCATTATTACTATAGTTAAAATAGTTTTTTGTTTCAACCAGTCTTCTATTACTACGTTTAAGCATGTGTAAAGGATACAGACCAAAGCTTTCTCACTGCTGGAAACTTATTAAAAAAAGTTATAGTTTTCATAAAAATATTGGCTGGCTTTTACACTTTTCTAATTCGGATTGAGGTGTATATCATAGCATATAATTTTTTCCTGGTGAAATATTTTATATTAGCATGGGGTGTATTGTGGTAAATATTGTTTATATAAGATACAAAAAATACTATATTAGAGTGTGCTATGTGGACTGTCTTAACAACAAATAGGGATATGGATAAATTCCACAGCATCTTGTTGGGAGATAAAATATTGGTGGAGTGAGTCTTTATATTTTTTACACTATAAATAAAAAAGGGTGTGTGTGTGTGTGTGTGTAGTGTGTGTTTTAATGGAATCTAATGTAAACTTTAAGCTCTGGATATCTAGGGACAATCCAATTGTCATCTTGTGGGTGACTACTGATAAAACTCAATACATTCCCTCTGTTTTAAGCTAAAAGACTGTTTTAGAAATGTTCACTGTAAATGTGTCTTTTCATCTTAATCAGGGGCAATCATTTCAAAATCATAGATGATGTGTTATAGCAAATCACCTTGGACTCCTTGAAAGAAAACGAATATATGTGCAGACTCAATGCCCTTTCAGTAAAATTGGATGTAAATAAATCTTAATGGTTTGGACTTTGTCTAAATACATGAATAACAAATAAGTGAAAAGCTTGTTGCTGCTTGTGAAATTAGCTCATTTCTTGGAAGAACTGAAGGGACCAACCAGCATTAGTGGATTCAGCTTCTACCCACTCTAATGTTTAGTGAAAACCCCTATGCCATCTCTAATTTATTTCTTCGGCTGTGCTGACTTTATCCTTCCCATATCAATTCCCTAATCAGGTTTCCTAAGAGCTTCATCCTGGAATCTTCTATTTGATGGAAAATTAAACTCTCTATTTGCGTATGGATGATAATTCTTAATTATCACAAAGATAAAAACATGTTTTAAAATGTTTATTATTTAAAAAGACTTGTCAAATATATAAAGAAACCTAAATTACTAAAATAAATTATGTTATTTTCATCTTATCAAATACTTACATTTTTCCAAAATAATTCTCTAAGTATGGCACATTCATGGAGTTCAATATGTACACTGTTTCCTTAAGTTTCTGGGTGTATCTGGATTTTTTAAAAATCATCTCAAATGTTATATATTTCATTTTCCCAGCAAAAAATTCTTTAATTGACTTCCCAGCAAAAATTCTTTAATTGACTTTTTGAAAGAAATTTAATGTTGGAATTCTGTTTCCATGACTGGATATTAGCAATTTAGTTGAAAAATATTTGACTGTTATAAGAAATTGATTTTTTTAAGTGGGTAGTTTTGGTGTATTGGGCACAGGAATAAGCATTAATGTTCTGCGTGTAAAATAATTATGGTTGGGGAAAATTGAGAGAGCTTTGGTGGAATTTGTATACTTTTGTAAGTTTGAATCAGAGAGATTTCCATTAGTATATATATCTATAGTATATATATATAGTTATGATTATATATATATGACCCCTCTCCACTCCAAATTTTTTTTCTGATGCTTTGAAAACACTTTTGTCTAATAAACGGGTGACGATTGTCCAGCAAACAATACCATACATCATTAAAGACTCAAAATAGAACAGTTTTTGCTCATTCTTATGATCAGTCAGGATATCTCTAATTTGTTTAAATTACGTAACATGGCTGAATATTAATTTTCCACATTAATTGATTGCTGTAATTTGTCCATCTCAAAATTGTCATTCTAAAATAAAACACCAATGAAATTTGTAAATTTTAGAGGAAGTTAATTTATTTCTGAAAGAATGTTATTTCTATTTGTTCAACAGTTAATTTCTGATGAAGTGAAAGTTAAAGTATTGATAGTTTTGAGATATTTAATGAAAGTTTGTTGTTCTTAAGCCAGTTAAATTTTAAGCTCAAAAATTTGCTCTAGTAATGTTTTTGACATATGTGAAATCTGTTC
>NW_025784055.1:0-25892 GCF_021130785.1 Homalodisca vitripennis
TCTATAAATGGAAAAGGGACCACCAAAAATGCTAGGATACATGAGTACAACTCAAGATTCATTATCAAATTACAATCCTCCTTATTATCGCACAAGGCTTTTTGAGAAAAAGCCTTCATACCTTGGAGCAAAAAGTTCTTCAAATGCACTGGCCCGAGAAACTCAAAAAGTTGTCAGAACCTACCGAAGCTGAAAGTCTGCCTATAAAAACTAATGGTCGTCTACACAACCTTTTTATTCAGTTGCTGAATTGAACAGACTTTATTTTGAATGTTTATTAATTATTGTTTCATTGTTCGTTATTCTTTGTATAATGTTGATGTCATTCCAAATTGTAATGATTTTGTAATAAAGGCTGTTTTTATTGTTCGTTGTAATTGTCCGCAGCACAATTATTGCTTTTAATGGCTTGAATAAATTCCTTGAAACTACATTTCAAATATCCAAAGGTTTGACCAAAATGGTATTTAATACATTCACTGAAGTTATTTTGGTAAATATCTAATCTTTCTCTCTATACAATTTACTCTTTCCATCTCTTATTTCCCTCAGTTTATTTTTCCTCTGAATAATTATTTTGCTTTATTATTGTACCATAAGATCAAATCAGTTTTTGGCAATACACAAGTTATGCATGTATTATACTTTGCTGAACTTTATATTTTATTATCTGCATGCTCGAAAAAAGTTTAAAAGTATGATCTGTGATTTGGTTGAAGATAAACATTGGAAAATAAATAGCAAATTCCAATCTTTGTTACAATTAATGTAAGAATGTGTTTGTTTGTAATTTCTGTGGGAAAATGTACAAAATTGCGACAAAACTTTTTTTTAAATTAATTTTTCCGGTCCACACCATGTCGAAATATTACTTAAATAATTATAATCTTTAAAATATTTCAGCTCATTGTGGAAAACCATATTCACTTAACAATTGTTAAATCAAGCTATTGACTGAAAATGGCTCTCGACAACGAGGACGAAATATTTCAAAAATGTAAACTGTGCAAACAATGTTTCAACGCTTTGTGAACTGGAAAACTTAAGATGTTAGTTATGACAACAGACATAGTAGGCTAAGAACTAAGAATACTCTTATGTTTCAAATTTTGTTTATGGATATAAAATTTTTTTTAAGGCTTACAGGATTATGAACATTTTTCATCGTTATGTACTGCAACAACAGAAACACATTAATTTGAAAATTAGAGTTTCTTTCCTCTTCTTAAAATGTAAAATCCTAAAACGTATTGTTAAGTATGAAATAGAAAGAAATTTAAATATATTTATAAATAATTAAATAGGATTGTTTGTTTTTCATTTTTACATAACAGAAACTATGTCCAATAAACTAAATTCTTTTAATTGGAATATGTCAATGTCACTAGTGCCAAAAACATATCTTTATCATTATCATCTTAAAATTGTACTGAAAATAATTTTAAAACAATTACTTAAGACTTCTTGTGAGTTCTGTAGGTTTAATTGAATCTGTTCAGAGAAATCAAGAAAACTTTACTGTCATTAAATACAGAAGTGTACAATTATAGACATTGTCATGAACATAATAAACATGTATTATAAATAAAAAACTATCATCAAACTAAATCATGGAGATAGTATTGTATTTTGTACAGTAAAAGACTTGGCAACGTTACAGGTCCTATGTTCTACAAATTATATGTTGGTATTATTCAGGGAGATAAAAATACCAGCATTATTGTAAAAAAATACTTTATTAAACTTCAAATTTTATATTGTATTGGAGGTGAAAGACCATTTTTTACAAAATTATATGATGAGAAGCATTATCTCAGTCAGTCAGGAACTATTCATTTTCCGATAGCCCCGATGTTTTGCATTTGTAAGTTTTTCACACGATGAACCAACTCCTCAATATGTTGACGCCTGCAAATAGAACAACTAAATAATTCGAGATACAGTATGGTTTTAAAGTCTATTTTCTCTTCTTAAGAGCTGGCTTTGGTGAAAAGTCCCTGAAATTTTACCCCCATAAGAGCCAATGCTACACTTCAAATATCTTTACATCCTGTATTGTTTGCCATGATATATATACGGAATGTCTCATTTTTAAAGATAAACAAACTTTCAAATTTTACTTTCAAAGTGTAGGCATTTTTTAATAGTCTAACGAAAAGTACAAAATTGCTTGAGAAGTATGAAAGGGCAGCATATTAATTGACATCTCCCATAATTATTCTACTGCAAAATCTAAGATCATACAAATTGTTTGAAGTTTAATGACATTGTTACTATGGAGCTAAAATCTAGATAACCACCAAAACAGCTGGCTGATTTTTAATTTAAAAGATGATACACTCTATGTCTATGTTGATTCATTACAATATGTCTGCTTTGTCTACACTTGTATGTTAGCTGCTAAGTGATACAGACACAATTTTGTATTTCTTTACATAGTTCTTTTTGTAGTTATATAAAAATACAATCTCTATAAGGTTACAGGTAACCTTTTCTGCAAAAGAAAAGGTAGAATATGAGTTTCAGTTCTGAAATACAGCCATTTCCCTGAAACTCTATCAATTAAATTTTGTTAGATATTTTTAGCTTAGTTTTTGTACTACCAGGCAGCCTGTGAAAGAATTGGACTGAAATATCTATCAATATTTAAACCAACTACCTTAATAATGAATGGAATACTATTTTAAAAGGATTTCCAGTAATGCTATTACTATAACTTTGGGAAAAAACTGTTCATAACAGATAGCAATGTACAATAGCTGTTCAGAAATACTAGATATAACACAGTATGGTGGAAAGGGTTAATTCAATGCAAATTTTGGGTTTAACTATATTTCACCTTCTGCTTATTGTCAGATCTCAGTGGAAGGTGAAATGGAGCTAAACTCAACATTCACAGGAAATACAACATTATGTATAAAATAGATGAAACAATACAAAGACCTTACATGTTGTTTAAGTTAGCCTTCATAAAAACTGCTCCTGTCCCTTGTCCAGGTACAATGGTTTCATTTTTCTCTCTACTATTGCAGTCTGAACCTTCACCTGTTAATGTATAAACTCAAAACCATCATCCAAGTAATATAACCAACAGTTTGAAAAATATTAAGATTTCATAATGTTAATTCTAATATGACAGGCACACCCATGTACAATAACGGCTGTACATTGCTGTACAATAAAGGCCACAATAACATAACATACCACAGTGATGTTATCACAAAATATTGATCAGAATCCAAATACAGTACAATTGCGATTATCCGAGGCCCGATTAACCGAGCCTCTGGATTAACCGAGGTAGTACAGTATTTGAACAGAAAAAAATAATTTAGTAAGCTTGAAGAGCACGATGAAGTGAAAGTGCGTGCACTGGCTGATGATGGTCACGCGAATAGATGAGTCACCAGCGAGTGTTATTGTTCTAGGCGGGATGTCTCTCTCTACTGGCTGCTGTTAGGAGGTCGAGCCGGCCCCAGCCAGCCGGGTTCGTTCGTCCCATGTCACCCGTTCCGTCAGTTCAGTTCAGTTTGAGTCATCACTGCAACCTGTTCGTTTCGTCCCTCTTCTCGTTTCGTTATTGTGCCGTTGCTTAGTGTTGTTTTTACGATAAGTGCATCATGAGTTTAAAACGTAAACGGGTAGTGGTTAGTTTAGAAACAAAGTTAAGTGCAATAAAACGTTTAGATAAGGGTGAGTCGTTAAAGAAGGTTGCCGCTGACCTAGGTGTTGCAGAAGTGACTGTTGGAGATTGGAGACGTAAGCGGAAAGGATTATTGAACAGTGAGTTAATAAAAGTGTAAGTGATGGAAGCGATTTGTTGTGGAAAACTATGAAGAAAGGGGAGTACGAACAGACTTCTGAAGCATTGTTTTTGTGGTTTTCTAATCTTCGAGGGTTGAGAAGTCCAATAAGTGGTCCCATGCTTCAAGCTAAAGCTGTTGGAGTTTAACAAAACGGTTTAAGGACGGTGAGGCCTAATTTTAGTGCAAGTGATGGTTGGCTTGGACAGGTGGAAGAAGTAGGTATGGCATCCGAAAAATTAAATATTTATGGTGGAAAAAACTTTCTGCTGATTCGTCTGAAATTGAGCCGTTTAGCTTAAGAATGAAAGAACTTATTTTAGATCATGGGCTCACATCAGATCCAAATATTTAATTGCGACGAAACCTGGTCTCAATTTTAGAATGCGTCCTAACAAAACATTGGCAGCCCAAAGTGAAAAAACTGCGCCCTGGGTACAAAAAGAGCAAAGAACGAGTAACTCTTTTGATGTGTAGCAACTCTACTGGATCCTTAAAATTGAGACCTCTCCTTATTGGAAAATCAAAGAACCCAAGGGCTTTTAAAAAATATCCAAGTTAACTGCCTACCCACCATGTACAGGCATCAACGAAGTGCATGGATGGATGGCCAAACTTTTAAAGAGTGGTTTTTTGACGAGTTCGTTCGTGTTGTTGAGGGCCTACTTGAAAAAGAAGAACCTACCAAGAAAAGAAAAGCTATTCTTCTTATGGGACAACGCGCCATCTCATCCAGATGCAAGTGAATTGATTAGTGGTGACATAAAAGCTGTTTTCTTGCCACCAAATGTCACATCTCTTATTCAACCTCTGGACCAAGGCGTTTTAGAAGCTATGAAACGGCACTATCGACGAAGGCTTCTCCAAGTGTTGTTGACATGGTTGGACGAGGGAATCACGGTAACTGCAGCACTTAAAAAGATCAACGTTAAGGACGTCTCATACTGGATAGCTTCAGCGGTGGGATGATGTGAGAGTGTCAACTTTGCAAAAGTCATGGCGAAAACTTTTCCAAATTCAAACAAGAATGCAATGAAAATGATAACAACAACTGTGTCGCTGAAATAGTAAAACCTCGCTAATCAGTTACCAACGGAACTGCTGATAAATGATGAAGACGTCAACGAGTGGTTCATGCAAAGACCAGCAAATGGAACTTAACTGATGATGCGATTGCCGATATGGTCACCAACCCTCACAACGTCACAGATGATGACACCGACGAGATAGTGGAAAAAAATATCTCACTCCGATGGATTGAAGGCGGCTCGAAGCTGCTCTCGCCTACATTGAGCAACAGGAGGAGTCAACCCCTGCCGATGTCCTTCATCTTCAGCGTTGGCGGGCAAAACAGCGCAGCGTCAAAACGACAACAGAAGTTGACGCAGAAATCAATAAGAGACTTTTTTCAAAAAATGAAAATCATTCAGTATGTACATATTTTTCTATTTTAAAACTATGCTGCATATATGTTTACTAACTTTGTACACAATAAATATAATTTACGTCATACTTTACGATTTTTCCGTTCATTTTAGGTTAATACCCGATCTCCGCGTTATCCGAGTTTTGCGGTATCCGAGGTATTGCGCGGTCCCCGATTAGCTCGGATAATTGCGAGTCTACTGTATTAAAAATCTGGAGATGTGGCTTGGGAAGAACAGATTATAGATCCAGTGGCATTTTGCTGTTGTAGTTAATTTCAAGAGAATGATATTGTGGACATTTTGTCTACGTGAATTATGTATGTTTTATATTTCTACAATTTGTGTATTTTTGCCGGCAAAAATTAAGACAATTTTGTTTCAATGGTGTTTGTAATTACTATGCAAGTTTTTTTTAACTGTGTGAAAATGAAAAGAATTATAGTACTGACTGAGCATTAATGGAGCTTATCACTCAAGGTCTAGGAAAACTTTCTGCCTATCTTTTTGCAGCAATATTTCTAGTACAAACCAACCAATAGATTTTAAATTTTGCATGAAACTTCAATTCCATATTGCATATATTGAATTCGATGATGGTGCATGTTACTCCATTGGATTTGCTAAGTTTTAACAAACATTATTACACATTGGTCTTAAGAGTAACCATGATGGCAATGAGAAAACCACACCATTCATAAATTTAAAAACAAACAGTGCAATTATATGACATTTTGACATATTACATGGTAACATGTGTAATGTAATGAATGAGCTATAGACTTGACAATTTTCATGTAACTCAGCGAAGCCTAGTATGCTAGACTTGTGTAGTATACTCCTACCTTTTTTTCAGTTTTCCAAAACTTAATTTTTTTCTGTTATTTTTTTAAGCTTTTCCATTTTGAAATAATGTGCAACAATAACTGCAAATATTTACAAATACTTATCATTTATTCAATTCAAGTGGTAGACGGAATTTTAATGTCCAGTGCAATGCACGATCATGGTCTTACTGTTCCTTCTACACTATTTCACTTCCTCATTAATATAGCAAAAAATATAAATGATGATTATAGAGGTTACTTAAATTATTACAACTATTAAAAGTTACAAAAATGTATAATTTAATTCCGTACTTTTATTTCTGTGATGTAATACTTGTGTTTTATTGCACTGAAAATTATAATGTTTTATTAAGTCAAAAAGTATAGAAAGATCTGTTACAAGAATTTAATAAAATCCAGTAGTAAAATATAATACTCAAAATAATGTTATACTATTCAAAGAAACCAGTCTATTTATTTACTAATTCATTTACTAGGGGTACTTACATTTAATATTGAACTACAATTGATGCAGACTATATAGAGAAAATACCTGTGTTGTATAGTGAGTTCATTTTTGAAGAAGTTTCTACAAGGCACACGTTAAGGTTCTTAGCCTTATTTTCATAATTCTTTAAATCTTGTGCCATTTTTCTTTCTGCCAAAGTTTTAGTTTTACATTGTTGCTGAAGATTTTCTAAAGTCTCCTTCAACCTAAAATAAAAAATGTGGTAATAAAACTAAATATCTAGTAATTTCTTATTTTTTTTGTGTGTTTTGTTTCAAATCTTGGTTTATTTCTTAATATATTATCCATTTATTTTTTCAACCAAATACTCTTAAGGATGATCATTAAAAATGTATGATTTGAAAGGATAGCAAGATTATTTTGGAAAAATACATTTATAAAACTACTCAACGTCATTAAGTTTCAGAAAGCAAATCACCTATTGTTTTTTTTTTTTGTATAGTTCAAAACCAATACTGAGCAGGAAATTTTTGACTTTGGTGTTCAACACCAAATAATTATATTTATTTCTAAATGTACATGGTTTTCAGATTAACATGTTTCAATAATCCTTGCCAATTTACACCAATAATTAAAAAAATATTTCATATAAAGTCAAATTTTTACTCCCAATATTTTATTTATAAATTATATATTTCATAATTATAATATGCTTAATATACCTTTCACTTTATATTGAAAATTTTAAATAAACTCTTCTATAGCTCTACTGGAAAGAGAAGAGTGTGTTAAACATGGGATCTGATTAAGTTGTATAATACAACTCATTCCCGTGTTTCCTTACTGATGAAGTAATTTTATTCAATTTTTTCTATTGACATATGCGGTGACCACCCCACGCATTTCTGTGAAATATGCATGAATATATTGAATTTTATTTCACCTCATTAGCTACAATGACTATTACAACCGAATACATAGAGCATCATCACTAGTAAAATATCCAAGTGCTCTAACCGCTTAGCCAGCTGACTGTTCTATTTCATTGGCTGTTCTGTTTCCCAGCCGGCACTAAAGATTAAAATGTTCTGCTGTGGTAGTTAGTTTATTGTGGTTTTAGAGCCACAGTTTATTGAGGGTTATGATTATTATTATTTATAATGGCTGATCCATGTTCTTCAAGTGACATTAGGGATTATTTTGTATCAGGAAAGTGAGTGTTTTTGATTGATGAGAGATTTTTATCTGATGACGAAATATCTGATGAGGTTTCATTGGCAGATTTTTGTTCTTTTTTGTATAACTTTTGTCCCTTTAGATTCAGTGAGTTTTAAAAAGTTAATTTCTTTCAAGAGGGCATACTAATTTTTTTTTCTAATGAAACAGTAAACATTTCAAACATCTGTGTGATGCTAACTCAATGGAGCTACCTTTAAAATGTTATTTTGTTATTTTTTTTGTAGAAACATGTTTATAAGTAACGTACCATGTTTTGTTACAGTAAAATATTCTTTATGCTGATTAAAACTATATTCTATACCATACAGTTGTATTCAACATTTATTCTCTTATGAAAAAACACTGTTAAAAATCAGTATTTTAACTGTATCAGTTTCAGCATTAATACACTGTAATAATACAGTCAATACTCAAATATTTATTGCGGAGGCAAAAAGTACATTTTTTTAACAAACGTCAAATATCTAATAATTCTTTACACACGTCACAATCAATTTTTTTTATACATAAAAGACACTCACTCTGGCTCCAATCATCGCCACTTTTTTCCCCACCCTCAAATCAGGAGTATAGATGGAGATATTCCATACGGGCCCTGGCCTGGCGATGCGCAGTGGTCTACTTGTCATTTGGAGGAGTGGGGGTAACGCTTCCTCAGTCTGTATTGGCGGAGCTGTGTAGTGCGGATCTCGCGCTTGCTTGTTCAACACTCTTCTTGCCTCTGTGATACTTGCACTGTTTTGCCGCCGTTACTGCTTATAGGATTTTCCGTGTGTGATATTTTCTGAAATGGGCGGGTGTAAACTTCTTGAAAAAAGTTGGAAGTGGTAAAGTGTATCATAGCCAAGCTCGAGAAATCGTAGCAAACGTTTTATGAATACATGAAAAATGAGAAAGAAAGTGGCGCCGCAATAAACATAAACAATGTTCTCGTCCGTGTAAAAAGCTGCAACTGGCGTGCCATTGACAACTATTAAAAAAATAGTTTCTGAGAGAAAAATAATAATTCAAGACAATGCAGAATTCAGCACTCCGAAAAAGAATTCGAAATCGTACAAAACCTAAAACCGATCTAGACAATTTCGATGTAGGTGTTATTAGGAGGACTATAAATGAATTTCACCGAATTCATGGCGAAAGACCAAACAATAAAATCTCTGCTATCTGTTCTGAAGAGTTCAATTAATTTTAAAGGTAGTTCTTTCTCTCTTCGATGCATTTTAAAGAAAATGAATTTTAGAATGGAAGAAGGCTACTAATGACAGAAAAAGTATTGGTAGAAAAAATTAACATCCGAGAGAAAAAGAGTAATTTTTTTGAAAAAAATTACTCAGTACAGATCTGAGAACAGACCCATTATTTATATGGATTGAAACTTATATTCATACGACCTCATGCAACCCCTAAAGCCTGGACTGACGACAGCAATGAGGGATGTTAAAGTACCAGTTAAGCAAAGGAAAAAGATTTAATTATAGTACACGCTGGAAACGAGAAAGGGTTTATAAAAAACGCGTTGCTAACTTTTGAATCAGGCAAAAAAATCGGCGATTACCATAACGATATGAACTTTGCAAATTACGAGAAATGGTTGAAAAGTAAATTAATTCCCAATCTCCCTGAACATTCTGTTATTGTGATTGACAATGCCCCATACCACAATGTCGAAATTAACCGAGCGCCAACATCTAATTCCAGAAAAGGTGACATGATTAAATGGCTATCAGACAGAAATATAAATTTCCAAACAAGTAGCCTAAAACCGGAGCTGTACAGTTTGATTAATTTACACAAACCTAAATTTAAAATGTTCAAAATGTAACGGATACGTTACGTTATAATAAATAGTAAAAAGATAGGTTTTGTGAAAAATATATTAGCTTTAGACTCTTTGTCTCTACAGGGTCGTGTTATCAATGGGTGCGGCGTATAGGGCAGCTATGTGTGGTAAAAATGAAAATAAAATTTTGATAGAAACAAATTTTAGATTTATTGAATAAAAACTAATACTAATGAAACATGATTTTGATGAAATGAAATTATGGCTATGCTTAAAATAACATCCTACAACACAAAATCCAATTAGCTTGAAATAATTAATTAGAAATATACCCCTACTCCCTAGCAGTTAAAATTTAGAGTCTGATTAGTTTAAAAATGTTGATCAAAAAGGTTTAAATACTCTTAAACATATTCACCAAATCCCATGATGGCGACACGGCGGTCCTCACAGATAATTGAAAAATTTAAATTTGGAATCACATTGAAAAAAGACTGATTAATAATTGAAAAATTTTTGAAAACTGTTTCACAACGTACTTACATCATCAAGAGGTCGAGGAAGAAGACTCTCTCTTTCCCAAACTCCGAGTCAGTAGCGCAGAGAGGGAAAAGTGAATACCCTTCAAAACGGAAATTTTCCGTTTTTCTGGTCGAAAAATGATCCGCTTTTACTTCTGGCTAACAACCCACTCGAATTCGGTGCGCAGAGAACGAGTTTGCGTTCCCGCGGTGTCGCTACCCTACCCTCCAATGAGAGTAATCGTTACGTTAGCCAATCGTGGCACTGCGTTTTGCCGTGTTTAGCTTTGTTCTTTGATGTTTGGATGAGGAACTAATCGAGTTTTATTAAATATGACCCGCTTTACTATTCGAGATTTATGTTTTGAGGTTACAAAACTGTCAGTGACGGACTATGTCACCATGCACAACTAACCTTCATAATAAAATTGAAATTTGATTATTCTCAAATATGAGAATGATAACATTAACTAAGCAATTAAATTGTCGGTTTGGATTCCTATTCATTTAGATTTTATTATTAATAGAAAAATATTATTTATTGTTATTATATTATTCTCGAATTTATTATTAATTGTAAAAGTTGATTTAGGTTACAGGCTAGGCCTATACCCGTTACAGATACCCCCCAAATTTTGTGGTAAAATTGAAAATTTTCATTACAAAATTTTACTCATTAAAACTTTTACAGTGAATGATTTAAAATAACAAAGATATACGTATTAAACAATCCGAACAACAAATAAATTGAAGAACAAAGAACAAACAACTGTCAATTAAATCTAATATTACAAATTTTTCTTCATGCTTCTTGACGAACAAATTTTTTACTTAAAGTTAAAATTTTTGTGAAGTTCAAGTTTTGCTATTGTCTACAGGCTAAGTTATCACAGTTTACTCTCTTAGTTCATAGACTTACAGTCATGGTGAGTTATCACAGCTTCTATACTTATTGGCCCAGCGCTTTATCTGTCTGACTTCATTTAACATCACCTTTGGAAGTTGAATTTGATTAAAAGTTCCTGCCTTTCCATATTTACTTCATTTAACATCACCTTTGGAAGTTGAATTTGATTAAAAGTTCTTGCCTTTCCACATTTACTTCATTTAACATCACCTTTGGAAGTTGAATTTGATTAAAAGTTCTTGCCTTTCCACATTTCTATTTCCTTCTGGGGAGAACAGTTTTTATTTCATCACTTGTTACCAAAGTGAATTGTATTATTGCAGTGAATTGATCCAAACGTTTTTGACTTTTCTCACATCCAATGCTTTTTAAAATGTTCCATTTTAAACACTATTCTCATCTTCACTGACAGAAACTTCTTCAAACTTATGTGTCCTTAGACTTATTTTCAGACATAAAGAAAAGCACACCATGACTTCAAAGTGTCCATACTTGTGGTAGATTCATAAAAAACACACCATGACTTTAAAAGTGTCTAAGTCCAGTTGCTTTGGTGATTTAATTTGTTGTTGTGATTTGCCTGTGATATTCGCGCACTCACTTTCACATCTTACACTAAACATTTCCTAATATTTAAAAATTAAAGTTTTTCACAAATAGTACTTACATTATTTATTAAACATTCTTACAACTAAGTCAAAAACAATCAACATAACATAAATATGAACCATTATTTTTTCAAATAAATTATTATTACTATTGTTACTAGATAAAAATTCATTTCTCAGCATTTTTCATCTTACAAATTCATTCATAATTAACTAACAATCTCTCCACACAGTTTATAAAATTTGTTTCTCCTTTTTTTTTTAGAAATTATACACAATAAATGGTAAAAATTTATTTAATTATTTATCCTTTGTAATAATCTTGCGTAATTTAAATATTTTTGTTTTGTTTATTTTAATCGAGGTTATAATAATTATAACCTGTCTATTTTGTAGTTTATTTTTATTCACCCTCCTTGTTACCTATTTGTTGTACTATTTTACTTCAAACGCACTATCTAATAGTTATCACCTTTTATTAATTAATTACCAATTTTTTAACTAATGAAATTCCTTTGCAACCCCCCAAGTCATAATAATACAATTTTGTCCCTTTGTTTTGAGTTTTATTTTTTTTTTTTATATATTAGCTGAATTCTTTTCTTCTCACTCATTTATTTGTATTCATTTAATACAATATTCTCCTAACTTCCTCATACCATAAAATACCCATTTCGCACAGTAAAATCCCTTTTAAGTGTCATTGCACTTCATTATTATAAGTTGATTAAATGATTATTAAACCAAATATTTACTAGCCTAATATATTTCCTTTTTATTCATTCCCCCCTCTGAATTAATTAATTTAGTACTGACTTTTGAATTTATTTTATTGGCTCAATTCTATTTCATACATTATCCTGTAACTCCTACTTTCCATTCCACTTTTAAATTGTTCCCAACCTCTCAATTTCCACTCCTATTCTCTACTATTATTTATCCACTCCATTCACAATATATCCTTCACCTTTAGCTCTTTGTTCAGTGTATTTTACACTACCCCTCTATCTATCATTATCATATTAACTATTAAACAGGCCTACTTGACCTACCTCTAACATTTTACTTTAAGAATAATTACTTTTATACCAGTATACCCCCCCAGTTTGCTTTATTATTATTATCATCTCAGTATCCCCATGTTACTTCATTATTATTATTATTATTTTATCCGTACAACAAAATAAACTAACTCATCAGAAAAACAATACATTATTTCAATAATAAATATTTTAATTAGTCTTTTTGTGCTTTTACTTTTCTCTTCTTCTTTCTTTTCTTTAGAATTTACTGTAGTTTCAATTTAAATAAACTGTGTTTCCTTACTTGAATGTCATTCTCCTATTCAATCCAATCATATTTAATAATTTGTTATGAATCTTACACTTTTAAACTATTTACAAACCCAGAAACAATAAACTGTGTGTGATTATGTAACTTGTACTGTAAGTTGACTTCAATCGTCTTAGATGAGTATGTTTTTTGTGTTGACCACCCAGAAGAAACAAATAAACTGTGTGTGATCGTTGTACCTTGTACTGTTGTCTTGAAATCATATTTCAAGTATGTTTTTTTGTGTTAACCACCCAGAAACCTAACTGTGTGTGATATGTGGTTTTTGACATTTATTTGTCCCATGGCCGTCAAATCGTACAAAATCCCAGCCATGCCATTTTATTCTGTTTTGTAAGACTTTTTTATCTTTCGAAGGGAAAAAGCTACAAAGGAATAATAAAAATCACGAAACCCATTTTGTTTTAACCCCCCATCTTTGTTTGAACTAAACCAAATTTCGATAAAACTTTTTTAATTGTGTTACATTAAATGTTCCTATCACACCACCATCTTCGTTGACCACAACATATGCGTTTTCCAATTTTATTTCTGACACCCTATACGGGCCCTCATAAAGCAGAAAGAACTTCTTAATTTTCTTGTCAAGTTTGTCAGACAGATAATGTGTTTTTACTAGAACTTCATCTCCTATACTAAATCTAATTGGTTTGACCTTATTATCAAATTTTCTTTTCCTTTTTTCCCCTTTTGAAACTAGTCTATCTTTGACTAATCTTATTTTACCTGGATAGTCAGCTAACATTCTTTTCTCTTTGGGAAATTGAACCATATCCTGTAAAAAATTCCTATCTTTCCTACCAAACATTAGTTCAAACGGGATTTCTTCCGTGGTCCTCATGCACGGAATGATTTAAACACTTTTTCAATGAAATTTAGTACTAATGGCCATTTAGTATGTTTCTCATGGCAGTATATCCTGCATATTTTAGTAATTTCCTTATTAGCCCTTTCAACTGGATTTGAGGCTGGATGCCAAACAGAACTATGAATAGTTTTAAATGTTTTAAGTCTCTAAAGGGTATTATACCATAAATTACTAGTGAACTGCGAAGCCATGATCGGACAAAACACTACCTATCTCACCTACCTCAGGTATGTATTCATTGATCAATTTATTTAGTAATACTCGGCTAGCAGCTCTTTTGACCGGATACAACTTCACAAATTTAGAAAAACAAATCCAACACAACAAATATGTATTTTACACCTCCTCTTCCTACAGGCAATTCTCCTATCAAGTCAACTGAGATTATATCTTTCAATTTTTTAGGAATTATTGGTTGTAAAAATCCTATTGATTTAACAGTGGTGTGTTTGGCACATTGACACAATTGACAACATTTTAAACTGATTCTTTACTGAAAGTTCCATCTTAGGAAAAAAACACAATATTCCCTTAGTATTAAATAGATTTTATGTCCCCCCAAATGACCATATTTCAAATGTGTAAATTGAATTAATTCTGATTGAATTGCTTTTGGTATACAGACTTTAAAACTATCACAATCATTTAAATCTTTCTTAAAAAGTATTCCATTATGAATAACAAATTGATCTTTTATTTGTTGATCATTACCCTCCAATTTAGTAAAAATAGGCCCAAATTTATCATCACTCCTTTGTTTTTCTTCTATATTTCTGAACATTGGTTTAATCTTCCTATCGCTAACTTCAATTTCAATTTTATTTTGTAAAACCATTATCGAATTCCTTTCAACTGGATTTTTATAATTTTCGTCCGTTACTCTTGAAAGAATGTCAGCGGGAATATTTTGCCTTCCCGCTGATGTACTCAATAGTGAGATTGTATTCTTGTAATGCCAAACTCCACCTCAAAATTCTACCATGAGATAGCCTACAGGTTGTAAGGAAAGATAATGCCTTGTGGTCTGAATGAACAATTACTTGAAAATGTCCAATAATATAAGATCGGAATTTTCTACAAGCAAAGACCACAGCCAATAATTCTTTTTCTGTTATGCTATAATTTTTCTCTGTTGCTAAAAGAGTCCTACTTGCAAAACTTATCACTTCATGTTCCCCCTGATCATTTACTTGATAAAGAATGGCTGACACACTGATGTCTGATGCATCTGTACTTAAATAGAATGCCCTACTCCAATTTGGATGATGTAACATAACTGAGTCTAAAAATGTTTCTTTTATTTTCTCAAACAGATTTTGTTTTGTCTTATCCCAAAACCATTTACTTTTAGAACTCAAAATGTCACCAAACTGACCCGTCAAATCTGAATAGTTTTTTCTGAAATTTTCTGTAATAATTACATAAACCTAAAAACGATTGCAGTTCTTTTAAGTTCTTTGGGGTTGGAAAATTCTTTATCTTTTCAACTTTATCCTCATCCATCTTTATCCCATCTTTACTAAGAACAAAACCTAAAAACTTTACTTCCTGTTTCAAAAAATCTGATTTTTTAAGTTTAACAGTCACTCCACACTCATGCAGTCTTTTCAGTACTCTATCGATATGATCTAAATGTTCCAAAAAAGTTCTGGACGTAATTAGAATGTTCATCAACGTAACAAGTTACGAAATTACTAAACTCATGGCCCAAAATTTTATTCATCGCTTTAGTAAAATGAGCCGTGCTTACATTCAAACCAAATGGTAATCGCTTAAATTGCAAATTTTTTTCGTTGAATGTGAAAGCTACAAATTTTCTAGATTCTTTATCGAGTTTGATCTGGAAAAAACCCTTGCGTTAAATCTAATGTTGTAAAATATTTAACTCCCATAAATTTTTGAAATATATCATCAGTTGTTTCTGTACTTTGTCTATCCGGAACAAGATACGAATTTAATTTCCTACTGTCTAAGCACAATCTTATACTCAAATCTTTCTTTACTACACAGACTAAGGGATTAGAAAAAGGACTATTTGACTCTTCTATAATATCTTGTTGTTTCAGTCTTTCTAATTCTTCCTCTACAGATTTTCTTTTACTAAACGGAACCGGATAAGACTTGCCAATATATGGGACTTCACTTTTAACATTCAGCTTTTGCTGTGTATCCTTTGACACACCTGGTTGATCCGAAAAAACTTCTTTATTTTCAAAGAGTACTACTCTTAATAATTCTAGTTCCTCATCCTTAATACTCACATTATCTGCCTCTAATTCACTTATTCTGTCTACTAACCTCTGTTCAATTGCTTCTGATTCAGATTCATGTTTGATCTTAGTAATTTTTTGTTCTAGGCCTACTTGATTTGATCTGTGTTCAAAAAAATGGATTTAAATTCGCTAAAGTATTGTCTATTTCATTTTCATCTTTATACAAGTTAATTCTGTTAAATATGTATTATTCTTAACCCCCCCACAAATTTCTTCACAATTTCTATACACTAATTTAGTCTCTAGATATTTCCCGTCATGTCTATAGCATAAAGTATTGGTATCAAAGTTTAGTACAGCCTTATGATTGCTGAAAAAAGTCACAACCAAGTATCAACTCAATTTTTAGTCCTTGAACAATTAAAAATGTTATTGGGACAACTTGTTCACCAATATTTACCTCTAGTCTTATTTGAACATTTATTCTTTTGGACCTGACTCCTGTAACACCTACAATTGACAGATTACTAATAGGTAGCTCTGGAATGTTGTACCCCACTTGATTTTTTATTTTCTTATAGAATTCATCTGACATTATACATGCTTGACTACCTGAATCTACTAAACACTTGTATTTAACCCCTCCAATACCAATATCAATTTCTGGTAAAGATTGAACCCTATCACGCATTACTCCATCATTGTAGTTGCTTTCATCTAAAAAATCATCCGCTATATTTTGATCCATAATGATTTGATTCTGGTTACTTTGCACAACCCCTTTCAACTCTTCATTTGTTTGATTGAAAAAACTCATCAATGCTTTCTTTTAAAAGTTTCAACCCATCAATATTCAGATGAACCAAATCAGCAAATGTTTTTCCCCCAAAGTTGATGTTTTTGTTCAAAATATTTTAAATTAAACCCTAACTCATTGTGGTCAACAAAGTGTGGTGTGACATGATTAATTTTGATTGTATCCCCATTGTCTAATGCCCGTATGAACCTGTTAAAATCTTTAACCTTTCCTCTGATACCAATGTCTTTGGCAACTTTCGGAATTGGAGGTAGAGTCAAAATGATTAATTTCTTATTACAATTTATTAGGTATTCAACTAAATCTTTCATGTCAGTTTTCATTTGCTCAAGTGAATTATTTTTTAGAATGTCATTTGTACCAATAAAAATCATTAGGTTTTCAGATAAACTTGATGAATGTATTTTTACCTGCTCATATAATTGTTTAATCGTTTGACCCCCCACACAAAGTCCTATTGATGTTCTACCACCAGGGGTTTTAACTGTATCCATTTGCAAAATTTTGTTTGATAGTCTACAAAACTGACTATCGCCTATCAATTCAAAGTTGTTTATTTTTGGTCTTTCGTCAAAAATTTAAGTTCCGAGTTATTTCCCCTGGAATTGTTGGTTGTCAATCTTGACCATTTTCAATTTCCCTAGGCCCATCAAAGTTTTCTGAATTGTTCCTATAGTTGTGTCCCCCCCGGTAATTTGGGTCCACCCCTGTAATTTCCCCTACCTCGAAATGTTCTGAAACCCTCGGGTCTGTTGTATCCCCTATTATTTTCCCGATTCCTTTCAAAATGATTTCCATTAGTGTGATTGGCCCTACCATTGTTGGTATGAGAAAATTGTGTGGTATTTACTGCCCTGTTCTTCATGATTTGGCCTATACTGCTGTCCTTGGGTACTGTCATGAAAAGTTTTGTGTTGGCCTTCCTGTGTATGTTTTTTGTCTATTTCCCATTTTCATGATTAGTGTTGTATGTATCCCTGAAACTTTCTTTTTTGAAAGGCTTTACATAACTGAGCTGATTTAATACTACTTCTAGTTCTTCCCTACCAGCAAGGGATTGTAGAATTGCCAGACTGGCACTTATGTGTGGCGGCAAATGTCGACAAATAAAGCCAACAAACGTAAGGTTATCCATCTGGTTGTCCAATTTCTTTGCTATGTCAAAAATACCCAAGCACATAGTTTGTCAAATCGGTTTTACCTTCACAAAAAATTCCCATTACCCATCAATTTGTTTTCAAAATCTTTTTGTTTAGTAATGCCCCAGAATCTCTTTTTGAAATCATTTTTAAATTGTTCAAAAACTCTCCCATTTGTCAATGTTTCTCCGAGCCCACTCAGATGCTTCCCCCTTCAAGTATTTTACAATATACAAAAGTTTTGTTTCCCAGTGTTCTTGATTACTATTAGTAAATTTTTCAGCAATTTCAAAAAAATTTCATAGGGCGTTGATTCCTATCATTACCCTCATCAAACTCGGTCAAATAGAGTTCCGCCCATAATATTACAAGCCGGTTGTTGATTAAGACCGCTACCCTCCATTTTTACGCTTTTCACAGTGGTCTGAACTTTGTTCGACTCAACTAGTAGGTCTGATTCCTCTTTTAAATTTGATTTAGATTCTTCCTCGTTTTAAGCTTACCTTAGTACTTTCACTCATCCCTACATAATCTTTTATTCTCAGTATCTCCGTTGCATGTGTATCGATTTTATTTACTATCTCATCAACCCGAGAACTAATCTGTGAAAACCTCTTGATCGAATTTTTGATTGACTTTAGCAATTTTAGTTTCAACTTCTTCCCCCACAACTTTAATCTCTCCCTTCAAATTCACCTTTGAACGTTCTCAAATTTTTCGTCTTTTTGTGTTTAATTTTTGTTCAATTTGTGTCATGCCCGTTTGAACGTCATCCATTTTGCTATAAATATCGGTTTTTAGGTCATCCATCTTGTTATAAATATCGGTTTTTTATCTCATCCATCTTGTTATTTAATCCATCAAATTTGTCATTAAGTTGTGTCATCAAATACAACAATTGCTGATATGCATCAGTTCTATCTAGGCCTACCACCGTTTCAACATTATTCGCATTAGCCAAAGGAGCTGTCTGAATCTAGGCCTATTAGCTAGCTCCGGCGAGTGTCATCTCACTACTACTGTCCGAATTGTCAATATTCTCCAAGTTCTGATCCATCATTTTTAAATTTTGATTTAGTCTATTTCAAATTAGAAAACCCCTACACAATTATTAAGCTACACCACTTTTTAGCTGCCCCACGTTGCTGGGTGCCATTTGTAACGGATACGTTACATTAAAATAAATAGTAACAAGATAGGTTTTGTGAAAAAATATATTTAGCTTTAGGACTCTTTGTCTCTACAGGGTCGTGTTACAATGGGTTGCGGCGTAGGGCAGCTATGTGTGGTAAAATGAAAAATAAAATTTTGATAGAAACAAATTTTAGAATTTATTGAATAAAAACTAATACTAATGAAACATGATTTTGATGAAAATGAAAATTATGGCTATGCTTAAAATAACATCCTACAACACAAAATCCAATTAGCTTGAAATAATTAATTAGAAAATACCCCTACTCCCTAGCAGTTAAAATTTAAGAGTCTGATTAGTTAAAAATGTTGATCAAAAAGGTTTAAATACTCCTTAAACATATTCACCAAATCCCATGGATGGCGACACGGCGGTCCTCACAGATAATTGAAAAATTTTAAATTTGGATCACATTGAAAAAAAAGAACTGATTAATAATTGAAAAAATTTTGAAAAAACTGTTTCACAACGTACTACATCATCAAGAGGGTCGAGGAAGAAGACTCTCTCTTTCCCAAAACTCCTCGAGTCAGTAGCGCAGAGAGAGGGAAAAAAAGTGATACCCTTTTCAAAAAACGGAAATTTTCCGTTTTTCTGGTCGAAAAAATGATCCGCTTTTATTTTACTTTCTGGCTAACAACCCACTCGAATTCGAGTGCGCAGAGAAACGAGTTTGCGTTCCCGCGGGGGTCGCTACCCTCCAATGAGAGTAATCGTTACGTTAGCCAATCGTGGCACGCGTTTTGTGCCGTGTTTAGCTTTGTTCTTTGATGTTGATGAGGAACTATCGAGTTTTATTAAAATATGACCGCTTTACTATTCGAGATTTATGTTTGAGGTTACAAAACTGTCAGTGACGGACTATGTCACCATGCACAAACTAACCTTCATTAATAAATTGAAATTTGATTATTCTCAAATATGAGAGAATGATAACATTAACTAAGCAATTAAATTGTCGGTTTGGATTCCTATTCATTTAGATTTATTATTAATAGAAAAATATTATTTATTGTATTATATTATTTCTCGAATTTATTATTAATTGTAAAAGTTGATTTAGGTTACAGGCTAGGCCTATACCCGTTACAAAAATTGATGCAATTTTGGCTGAACACGGTTCATTCAACTCTGCGCTTGCCTCCCTACCATCCCGAACTTAATCCTATAGAAATGATATGGAGTGTCATGAAACAGAGGGTGGCTAAACGTAATGTGTCTTTTTCAATGGAAATAATAAAGCAGCTTGTGGAAAACAACATTTTGAGGAAAATAACTACTGAAGAATGGTTATCTCGTGTAAACCACGTCAAAAAAGTAGAGGAAGACTACATTAGGTTAGAGCCTCAAATTGACGAAATGACAGAACATATCGTCATTAATTTGCAAGATGATAGTGACAGTGACAGCAGCATGAGTGAGAGTGGCAGTGATGATGATAATGGTGACTTTAATCTAAGTGGGATCGAAGCTCTACCACAGTAACCAGTTTACAGCATTCAGTAAGTAAACAAAATTATTGTTCTTAAATCCTAAGTTTCAATTGTATACATTAACGTTTAAATTCAGATCGTAATTTTGTAATTGTTACTATTGGAAGTATGTTAACTATACTGCCAATGTTAAATTTGTCTAACATGTGTTTAAATAATCGTACGCAGCACGCAGATCCAGCTCACTGACATAGTGACAGTGGCAAGCTTTGTGGCGCGACGGCGCGGCGGCAGACAGCCCCTCCCTTCTTTTGACGGCTTGCACCCACTCCGTACGACACCACTCCATGTTGCGCTTCTCAGGGGCCCCGTATGGAATTCTCTCGATGTGTAAGTCTCCTGTTTTTGCGGTTCTCCCAGTTAAATACCATAAATTCATTCACCCTATAAAACGTGTTCAACACTAAACAGTGTTTTAAACGAGTATTAAATGCTTTAAGTGTAGGCAAATTTTTAATTTCATTTTGCAAACTGTTGATGATATGAACCTGTCTGTGAGGGCAAAACATTCATGAACTACCATCCTGTATCAGTTTGGTAGTTTTCTCTGCCTCTTGTCTCGTACCAAGCAAACATCTCGCCAAGTCAGTCAAGTTACATTTAAACATACAATATGACGTTGTTTATAAAATGTAGACTTAGCAGAGTCACAAAGTTGCAAATCTTTTTGAAAACTGGCCTGAAATGGGCTCTTTTATATTGTAGTTTATGCAAAATGATGCCTGTATTGCTCGTTTTTTAAGTGTTGAACACTCTAAAAAGTTGGGTTAACTTGCAACAAGCGCCCCAAAACAACTAGTCCTGTAGAGAGTGATAGTTATGTTGGATAAATTAAGGCCATAAATTAGCCATCGATCATAACCTGAATAGGAGGCAGTATTTAGCTGCAGACCAGACTCAAACATAAATGCCTGAGGCTAATTTTGCAGCAAACGTAATCGATAATGAAACATTCCATGTAATACCTTGATCCAAAGTAAATTAACAAGGAATATTTGACAGAACAGACCTCTTCTAGTTATCGCAATCATCCAACTACAATGCCCGGTGCCATATTCCACAGCCTGTCGAGCGCAAAGGAAAAATTAATGAAACATTGAGATTGTGAAAAATTGGTTTTTAGATTCGAGGTTGTGAAAATAATGCTGGGACACAAACTGTTTACTTGCAACCAAAGGTTGGTTTTGATTCTTCTACTAATTTTTTGAAGGTTCATTAATAATAAAAACTCATATTATCCAGCACAGGGGCCTGCACAATTCCTTCCATGTTGGTAGTGGATGATTCCATGTCACTGACCATAGGAGCAGAAGAAGATAGGGAGCTTGAGATATAGATCCTTGTTGTACTCCATAAATCATTTTCATTGGATATTAAGAAAACATGGCTTGAGAATTTTTAGGACAAACTTGAGATATGTGTCTTAAAAAATTAACTAAGCCACAAGAGAGGAATGCACTTGGATGCCATGGGTCCCTCCATTTGTCAAGCAGCATGAGATTGGTCATAACATAATCGAATGCTTTAGATAAATTGAGGAAAACAACACTTTAATGTGTAGATGTTTGACATTCTTAGCCCCTCTACAAACATCTCGACAAGACTCCACTAACTGCGGCGTATTATTGATTTAACCTTTCTAAATCGAAATATGTTCGTTTCTTGAGAGTTTTTAATGTATTTGTTAAGAAACTGAAGCATTCATATAAACAAAAAAGAAGACAGGGCCGGATAATTATTAATGAGTGTGAACGTCGTCTTTTTTCTAAATTGGAAGAATTACTTTCTGGAAAATTTGTTAGGACGTGAGGGGAACACTCCTATGTGAAATGACAGATTAACTAACACAGTCAAAGGTCTCATAATATACTTGAAGCATTGCTTGACGAGCCACATTGACATTAAATTTAGTATCATTGAACTTTTCTGATGGAAGCTTTTTTTTTTTGCTTCAAGGGGAGGGGGAAATCTCTATCAGATACCTTACAGTTTTGATGGAAGCATGCTGAATATTTCTATCCAACTCTTCCTCAACGACAAATATAGTCTATCACCTTATACTAACTTATTAGTCAAACTCTCCGTATTTAGGTTTTTAACAGTAATAAATAACACTCTCATAGCACTCAGATATGGAACGCAACAACAGTTCTATAAGGAACAAGAATACTGTATTAGCTTTATGACAGTATGAAACAAATTTTTTATATAATTAGTTTCACTGGAACTAACCAAAAAAAGTATTAAAAATTTTGGTGCAAAAATAAAATAGTTAAAAAAGGCTGTTGTTTCAAAATTAAATAGATCTAAATAAGAGTGCTCAGAATGAAAGCAATTCACAATTTGTAAGATTAGGATCATTTATTTTGTAATAAAATGTAAATTTATATGCAAGTCTGGAAATATTTGCAAAAGTTAAGTAGCAAGACTTAAAGACTTAGTTAAGAGTAATATTTGACTTACTGACAATGTTCAGAACATCTTTTGTGGGCACCACAGAATACAGAATATATAATGACTTAGTTGGTAACTAATTGTGAAGCAAATACAAAATAACTTTCAATTTCCATTCCAATACTTAGGCTGTGGAGGTGGAGGAAGTAGGCAGTGTCAGAAGGTGCCTTCTTCTTTGGTTTCGGGACTTGGGAGTGAAAACAGCTGCTTTCCTGTTCATTCAGCCACACGGGGAGGATAGGAAAAGTAGTTCACTTCTTTGCCAGTGATTACTACTAGCTGACCTGAACCACAGCTTCTTTAAATAATGTATGCAAATAGAGTGGAAGGTAGTGATACTATCTTGCCAGCCTCATGTTATGTTATATACAATTAAGAAGAGTCTACTTGTCTGAGGTAACACTCACCTTTCACTTAACTCAATATGTTTATTTCTGAGCTAGTTTTCGAGCAGCCTCTAATCTGTTCATAGTTTCTTTTAACTGTTCTCGGCTCTGCTCCTGATCCAAAAGTTGTTTCTGTTGACACATCAGCTGGCACTGCAAATTCATCTACCCTGTCACAATTGTAATATGTTCAGATCTACACCAAACCTCATACAGAAAACATTTTAATGTACTTTTAGCACTACAATGTCAAACATTAAGAGTTCAAGGAGTTATTTAACATTCTGAAAATGATGTTCTTGGGTTTTATCAGATTTTAAAAGGAAACCATTAGATTGAAACCTGATGTATTTGATTTAATAAATCTTTCATGGTTATAATTGGCTAACTAAGAGAAACATTTTTCTAAAGTTAAGTTTTACTGATTAAAAGGAGACAAGTAATACAATTATTGGCAATAGTATGGACATATCTTCAGACACTCCTAATGGTTGCTAGATGTCAGACAAAATGGAAAACAAAAAATTAATATGATAAATATAGTTTTGATGCCATAAAGAATAATATTCTCTTTTGAAAGACCAACCAATATTCCATCATGCCAT
Source organism: Homalodisca vitripennis (assembly GCF_021130785.1). Lineage (NCBI taxonomy): Eukaryota > Metazoa > Arthropoda > Insecta > Hemiptera > Cicadellidae > Homalodisca > Homalodisca vitripennis. The sequence continues at coordinate 24,102 of NW_025784055.1, forward strand.
TACTCTATTGGTAGTAAGAAATCAACACATCACTTACTGCAAGATGTCGTAATACTTACTTAGATTCAATTGTTTCAACTGCTTTGACATGACGAACAAATATTTCCTCCCGACAGAGTTGTGTGAAGTTGGTCAATACCTGAAAACATGGAGAAATCCATTTAACTTCAAAAAGTTGTGGATATTTTTATACTTTGAACTTTGGAATGCCAATATTCTTAATCTAACTGCTGCTAATATACAATACAAAATTAAGACATTAATTTGACAATGTTTACAACCAACGATTGAATGATGTCATGATTACTCTAGTAATCGCGCACGCTATGGCACTCTCTCAAAACAACACACTCTTACCTGTCTTGTTATGACCATGTAACACTAGGAATGCACATTGTACAAGATGGGACGAGTAAACTTTATATTTTTTTGAACATAAAATGAAACACACTACAGGCTTTCATTCCTTGCTTTGTTATTATTTTTCAGTCCTACCATACATAGATGTGAGAAATTTTGATTTAACACAGTCCTTGACACACAATGTTTTTTAAAATGATTCCCCTCTATTGTCAATACAACTGATTCATTCAGCTTAATAGCACAAAAGTTGAATCACTCTTTCAAAACATATCAACCAGATGATATTAACAATTTTGCCTTGCATGGTTTATTCCATAAATCTTCCTAGGTGTGTTGGGACAACCTTTGGTAAAAATAGAGAATTTGAGATAACTCAACAGAAAATATTAAGTTTAATCAAGGATGAGGTTTAAGTCAGAATGGTACTATTGCACGCCAGTTTTATACAATGTGGCCATTGAGCTCTTCCTCCAAAACTTGAAAATGCAACCTTAATTAGTATGTTTTAAGGCTTGAAATGGCGTAGAGATAGTTACTTTTCTGAAAACCAAAGCTGGCAGGGTTTTTTTAAAAAACGACTGTTTCGAGGTAAGCAACAAATTTGTTTTTTAGACTAAAAGCCTCTAACAAAATGTTCCAACAAAAGTAGTAATTAATGGAGGCAGGTCGCTTAAACTTTCTGGCTTATAATCTTGAGAACCTTTTTGAGAAACAGGGCTAAATAAAAGAAATTTTCAAATGTCCCTACAGGGAAATACCTAATTCTTATAGGCCCAAATTTAAAACAGTAAGTGAGAATAATCATTTATATGGGAAATATCTTTTCAGGAGACTATAGACATGTCAACCCTATCAGAATTATTTTCAATTTTTTAACACCATTAAAGAATGTCTTTTCCAGTGTGAATTTCAATCCACTAAAAGGTTTTGGTTGATTGCTGAATATTAGTTTTCCTTTTAGTAACTTATACGAGCTGTTTAGAAGTATTACCTAGGTGTTTTTTTTTGTTGTTTTTTTTTTTTATTTCTGTAACAAAAGAAAATGTAAAATACTGATTGCAAATGCCTGGCTGGATACTAGATGTACTGTGATTTTTGAAATCAGAAGTCATTGTGTTTTAAATATATTTCCAAGGTGAACTTGCACTTTTAAAAGATTTTTTAAGAAAATTTTTACACATTACAATTTTTATACTCCATGGTTAATTCCTGGTCATACTCATGTGAGAGGCTAATGTCATGTACAGATTGCCAATAGACTTTGCAGGCAAGAACAAATTTTTAAATTCTTAACAGTGATATAATGAGATGGTTGTTTTCTAAACGTTACAGTGAGACAGATTTTTAAAAGTGAGAGATTCTGTACTAGTACATATTTATTCTCATAAGATAACTCCTAAAAAGAAAGTATAAAAAATTAAATAACAG